>NW_008599731.1:0-933 GCF_000691845.1 Merops nubicus
TCACATTCACGGCCGGGAAAAGCGATGGGGTCAATCGCCCTCTGTCGCGACACGGCACGAGTGTTAAAATAAATCTACTTTTATCCCGCCTGATTTGTACGGATTAGGACATTTAGTGCGGGATTGCGCTTCGTTCTGTTTGCCTCTCCGCTTTAAAACTTCTTCCCCATATTCTAGGTTTACCTGCTGCGTTTCCAGGCAGCCCAAGGCCAATATTCTCCGGTTAGATTTGTAGGGTGAGGGGTTTTTTTTTGGCTTTTCGTTTTTTTTTTTTTTATTTTTTTTTAAAAAAAAAAAAACAGGTGACTTTTTCCTCTTTGAAATTTATTTAACTCAAAATTGAACGCATCCTTAGGATTTCTGTTTAGCAGAAAGGCTTTTTAGTAAACTATATACACAATCTGAATTCCCTCGTAACGCCTAAATAAAAATTATTTCACAATGCATTTACAAGAAATGATACAAAAAAAAAAAAATAAAAAAGGAAACAAAACCAAAGAGAAAACGAACAAAAATATATCCGGATACAATAGTTTTACAAAACGCAGAAAAAAAAAAACCAACAAAACAAACAACCAACCAAAACAACACGTTGCAGCCTCAAAAGGAAAAAAAAAAGTTTTATAAATAAACAAATAACAAAAGAAAACCCCAAACAAAACAAAACCACAAAAAAACGCGAGAACATCTACCAAAAAAAAAAAAAATACCCAACTTTTGTGTTGTTTTGGATCTGCCTTAGTACGTAAGCAATAAATGAGAACTGTTTTCCCATCAACTTCGAGTTAATTAGGCAATAAAAAGCCTTCGTAAGAAGCGATCCGTGACTGAAATCGCAGTGGTTCTGAGCGGTATAAAAGTTGGCATCGCTTACAACTTTCTGTGGTTGTTAGTGATATTTTTTTTTGCCTTTTTGTCGTCTTTTTTTTTTTT
>NW_008599732.1:0-7108 GCF_000691845.1 Merops nubicus
CCACGAGCGGAGGAGGAAGAAGGAGGGCCGCGAGGCGCACGAGCGGTCCCGCAAGGCCAAGAAGATGATCGGGCTGAAGGCCAAGCTCTACCACAAGCAGCGGCACGCCGAGAAGATACAGATGAAGAAGACGTGAGTAGCCGCCGCGTCGCTGGCGCCGTCCTGACCTTTGAAGGATGAGAGGGGATGTTGATAATTTGTCACAAAGAACCATTTACTAGTTGCCCCGTGGTTCATACGTTTAAATAGTACTCGGGCTGTAGGAGGAAGCAGGGTTTGCCATACTGAAGGCGTTTCTGATTTCCTCTCTTCTCAATGGATGTTAACAATTCTGCTCCCAAGAGCGTTTCTTGAGTGTTGGTTAGCAATACTGAATACAAGAATATGAATGCAATTACTTAGGATGTATTAGTTAGGCATTACATTTAATTCTTTTTATATCAGCTGCTCTATTAGTGTAGGAAGAAGCAGCAGACAATTTTTTAAACAGTGTTAATAGAGGAAGTACAGTGATGTGCACAGTGTTTGATAAGAACATGAGGCTTTTTGTCCAGGCTAAGTTACAATGTCAAACTTAAATGAATTTAAGCAGTTTTCTGAAAATTTTCTCTGTTCTTCAAAAACTGAAATCAAGACTATTAACAGTGTTCTTTATTGCTAATGAACTTAACATCAGTCAACCATGTTGGTTTTGTTGTTTTACAAGAATGGAGAATTATTTTCATCTGCTACTTTTAAAGGTATTTGGTTTCTTAACTAGTCTTTTTTTTTCCCCCAAGTGGCATCAAAATTAACAAAACACAACCTAGTTTACGTGCACACATTCCATACATTTGTAAGCATGGCCATTAAGTATCAGAAGAGTAGTAGTATGTTATTTTTCTGTTGTCAGAGAATGGCTACTTTCTCTCAAAGTTCTTGGCTTGTTTTAAGTCACTCATAAATTCCTTGCGTGTGCGTGGAATTGTTTTCCTGAGTGTGTGGAATGCATTTCTTGTGTTCCTGTCTTTGTGGGAACTTACAAGATTTTATCCACTGCAGTTTGCCTGTTGTTCCATAATCTAAAAATTACTACTTTAACTTGAAAATTGCTTAGGATTACTCTGTAACTAAGTATATACTTATATTTAAGAATATCTCTTTGACAGACCCTTTTTAGCAGACACAAGCATAAGCTAAAAGGATTTATCTATGGTCTAAAAATCAGCCTTTTAAATTTGTTTCTACTCTTAGTACTGATTTTCTTTCCTTGCAGCATTAAAATGCATGAAAAGAGAAATACAAAGAAAAAGAATGATGAAAAAACACCTAAAGGAGCTGTTCCAGCGTACCTGCTGGACAGAGAGGGCCAGTCGCGGGCTAAGGTTCTGTCTAACATGATCAAGCAGAAAAGAAAAGAAAAAGCTGTAAGTAACTCTTAAAGTTCAGATACTGCTGCGTGTGGCAGTGACTACTTTGTGTTGGACTTAGAGCCTACAAGCAAAGTCTTAGTATTGATACTGTAGAAAACCTGAAGACTTGGGTAACTGAGCAGTCTGGGAGAAAGTGAGCATGTACAATATCTTGTTTTTCATAATTTTAAACACTGATCAAAATAAATAGCTATGAGTTGCATAAAAAAGCATTGTGTCACAATACTCTTTAGGGCATTTTTTTATGCTTTAGTTGTCTGCTTTCATTTAGGAGTGTGGTATGTAGGACTACTGACTTGTTTTTTACTCCCTTCCAGGGGAAATGGGAGGTTCCTGTGCCAAAGGTCCGTGCACAAGGAGAGACAGAAGTTTTAAAAGTAATTCGTACAGGAAAGAGAAAGAAGAAGGCTTGGAAGAGAATGGTTACAAAAGTTTGTTTTGTTGGAGATGGCTTTACTAGGAAACCTCCTAAATACGAACGATTCATCCGACCAATGGTAATGTTCTTGAGCCCTAAAGAACGTTAAGTAATGTTTCTTCTGACTTCCTACTTTGAGTTCCTGTGGCAAGGAAACTTTTTTCTATGGTAATGCACTTGATTACTGCTGATGTAGAACATTCCTTGCAGAACTCTAAATGTAGAATAGCCTGGAGGTGGAGATGCCCCTGCGGTCACAGCCTATGTCAAAATATCTCAGCTTTTGCTCCCTTAACTCCGATGAGGCCAGTAAATTAAAGCTACCAGCTGTCAAATTAGCATGGGAAGGCCTTTAGCAAAGGAGGTTTCTTGTTTAAGCTGCTGTGATTCCATCAGCTGCAGAAGCCAGCTCTGCTTTAGGACTCCAGGAGGAGGAAGTTGTGGCTTGTTAACTAAGCTTGAAGCATGGCCATGACCATGTACAGGGGAAATGCTGTTGCCTCCATCTTGACCTTCTCTTACACAGCTGCAGGAACAGCACCTGGGCTCAAGCAGCCTGGCAGTGACCAGCAAGAGAAACTAGATTCACTAAGACAGTGTGGTTTTTCTGTAAATAACCCATTCCTGTTTCCTCACTATGTAGTCTATATGTAGGCTGCCTGTTGGATTGCACCACGTTACTGTGTTGCTGGTCTTACACAGAAGCCTTGCATAGGTGCTTACTGACACAGAAAAGTTTATGGTACTGAGGGGTAAAGTACGCTTTACAAAACACGGGTCACTAGATAGATAAATGCTTCAAGAGATGGGTATTTAGTATTTTACAGTATGTGAAAGTTCTTACAGTTTTACAGGACAAAAAGGAAGGATTTCTATTTTTAAAATCCATTAGCATAACCATAAACTCCTCATTTCTTCATGGAACAGAAGCCGTCTGAGGTAGCAAGTATTATACTACTATTAAGAACTAACATCCTGAAAGTACACGTGGAAACCTTTACCTTGTGACCGATCATATTTTTAAACAAATCTGGCTTTCTAGAGTAAGCAGGTAGCATTCTGTATTCCAAGTAATTTAATTCTACCTGGTCTCTCAGAACATAAAAAGCTGAGGACATAATGCTGAAAGTGTTAAACTAGGATTAATCATGAGGGCTTTGAGCAAAGACTGAACATGTATCCCTCTTTATGCAACAGGGCCTACGTTTCAAGAAGGCACATGTGACACATCCTGAACTGAAAGCTACTTTTTGCCTTCCTATCCTTGGTGTAAAAAAGAATCCTTCCTCTCCTTTGTATACAACGCTGGGTGTAATTACCAAGGGTACCATCATTGAGGTGAACGTGAGTGAGCTTGGCCTCGTGACACAAGGGGGCAAAGTTATCTGGGGTAAGTAGTTAAACTAGCTATACTACAGAACTGCTTTTAAACATTTTAAGTCTTCATTGCCTGGTGTATTGCTAAAACCAGGTCCTATAGTCATAATTTATCTGCTGCTAAACATTAGGTTTGGGCTGTAGCTGAAGCTGCCAGTAGACAATTCTAAAAATGTAAGCTTTTTAATCTTAGGCTTTGGGTTCACACTCTCAAAATCCAGTTCGGTGAAGCTCAGAACAAATTCTCAGTTTGCTTGCCTGTGTCTCACATTAAGCAGTGCTGCAGGTCTATCAAGACCTAACCATGTGAACTGTGGACAGTCATGTTTTCAGGGGAAGTTCTATGTGGAACTGTCTTCACAGGATCAGGCGGACTGCTTTTAGCAGAGGGTTTGACTTGGACAACAGCAGAACCTTTCTGTTTCTGTACTCAGAGCGCTAAGTGATCAATTTATGAAAAACAGTCTGAATAAAGTATTTTGAGAACTTGAGTTTGGAGCTTAGCAGTAGGTAGATTTAGATGTCAAAATGCGTTTCAGTTTTGGAACAGGAATACATTTGAAAGTGGATTGAACTGCAAGTGTAGGAAAATCTGGTTTATTACATGAACTACTTCAAGATTTTGTAGATATTTACTTCCCTTTTCTCTTTAGGGAAATATGCACAAGTGACAAACAACCCAGAAAACGATGGCTGTATCAATGCAGTTCTACTTGTCTAAGCTGTTTGATGCTAAGCATTGGACGTGGCCTCCTGTGGAATTAGTGCCGTCTCAACAAGGTTGTGAGACATCTGGAACCTTCAACTCTTCAAGCACATTGACCCCACAGGCTGGTGAGGAACTTAGACGTGCCAGACAGAGCAGATTAAGTTTTTGTATTTATTACATTTGCTCAGCTGAACGCTGTCCAAATAAAGTGATTCCATTTTCACATTTTGCTAATGAGGTTATGGATTTGATCTGAACTTCCATGGTGGTTTTACAGTAGCAGTTTCCTGGTTTAGATATAGTGTATAAATACTTGATTCTTCTCGTGTTTCTTATGACGGGAGATACAACCACTGTCTCCCACAATGGCCTACTGTAATAGCTAAAGGTACAGAAGAACATACTGATTTGCATTCTGCAGAAGAGCTGAAAGAATGCAGCTAGAAACTTACTGCAGACTGACATCAAAAATTCCACACTCTGTTTGATCCTTGCCCTTACAGAAGCAGCCCTGGCTTGAGCACGCAGCAGCAGCAGCATGGGGATGCAGGGGATGGGAAGATGAGGAGGAGAGCAGCTCTTCCCCATCACATTACCAGGTGCCTTTCTCCCCCTTGCCTCCACGGCTGCATTAATGGAAAGAATAAGGGCGGAAGACTGCAGCACTGTAGTTCCGGGCAAGAGCAGAACAGTTTTGGAAGTTTAGATTTATGAAGTTGTAGGGATTTTAAGATGTGAAATTGGAGAATGCTTTGGCAACCCTGATCCTACAACTGCTTGTAGCTATCTTGGTGGCTCTTACAAACATTCAAGAAAAATGAAAGGTCACAAAAATCAACTTATCAATATATATTTAGCTTGCATCCTCAAAATACAAGAAACAAAAGCACTTCTAAACTGGAAGCTTCCAGCGATGCTGTATATAACTCATCAGTAATCCTCCAGTCAAGAAGGGGTGGGAAACAAGCTTGGCAGAGTCTGTTGCTACCAATAAGCATACTCACCATTTTGAATTCCTGCTTTTAAACAGTACTTCGCTGCAAGCCAAGGGGCTTTTAACACAAATTCCAGGTCAAATTCTTAGAACCTTTCTCCAGTTTATGAGGGTGCTGCTATCATAGAATTTTTTTGATTGGAAAAGACCTTTAAGATTGTGGGGTCCAACCATAACCTAATACAACCAAGTCTACCACTAAACCATGTCCCTGAGCACCTCATCTACACACCTTGGTGACTCCACCACTTCCATGGGCACCCTGTTCCAATACTTGACAACCCTTCTGGTGAAGAAGTTTTTCCTAATATCCAACAAACCTCCCTTGGTACAACTTGAGGCCATTTCCTCTTGTCCTGTCACATGCTACATGAGAGAAGAGACTGACCCCCCCACCTCAATACAACTTCCTTTCAGGGATTTGTAGAGGGTGACAAGGTCTCTTCCGAGTCCACTTTTCTCCAGGCTTAACTCCAGTTCCCTCAGCTGCTCCTCATAAGACTTGTGCTCTAAACCCTTCACCAGCTTCAGTGTTCTTCTCTGGACACACTCCAGCGCCTCAGTGTCATTTTTGCACTGGCGGGGCCCAAAACAACACTCAAGGTGTGACTTCACCAGTGCTGAGTGCAGGGGCAGGATCAGTTCCCCATTCCTGTCCAGGCCAGGCTGCTGTTGGCCTTTTTGGGCGCTTGGGCACACTGCTGGCTCATGTCCAGGTGGCTGTTAAGCAACTCCGTCAGGTCCTTTTCTGCTGAGCAGCTTTGCAGCCACTCCTCCACAAACCTGGAACATTGCACAGTGTTGTAGGCCCAGTGCAGGACTCAACACTTGGCCTTGTTGAACCTCAAAGAATTGGCCTTAGTCCATTGATCTGACCTGTCCACATCCCTCTGAAGAGCCTTCCTATGCTGAAGTTTATCTATGCTCCTGCCCAACTTTGTGTAATCTGCAAACTTAATGAGGGTGCCCTCGATTCCCCCATCCAGATCACTGATAAAGATACCAAACAGAACTGTGCCCAATGCTGAGCCCTGGGGAACACCACCAACTGGATTTAGCTCCATTCACCACCACTCTTTGGGCCCAGCCATCCAGCCAGGTTATTTTTACCCAGTGAAGAGTACACCCACCCAAATCACGACTCAGACAGTTTCTCCAGGAGAACGCTGTGGGAAACTGTACCAAAGGCTTTACTGAAGTCCTGAAAGACAACATCCCAGCCTTTCTCTCATTCACTAAACAGCTCAACGTGTCAGGAGATCAGGTTAGTCAAGCAGGACCTGCCTTTCATAAACCCATGCTGACTGGGCCTCAACCCTTGGCTGTCCTGTGTAAGTCTCATGATGACACTCAAGGTGACCTGATCCATAATGTTCCCTGGCACCAAGGTCAGACTGACGGGCCTGTAGTTCCCTGGATCCTTCTTCTGGTCCTTTTTGTAGATGGGTGACATGTGCTTATCTCCAGTCAACTGGGACCTCTCCAGGTAGCCAGGACTGCTGATAAATGAACTCCTGCCAGCTCTCACAGTACCCTTGGATGGATCCCATCTGGCCTTGTGTGTGTTTAAGTGGAGCAGCAGGTCACACACCACTTCACCTTAGATGATGGGGACTTCATTCTGCTCCTCATCCCTGTGTTCCAGCTCAGGGGATTGGGTACCTGGAGAACGACTGGTAACTGTTGGAGACTGATGCAAAGAAGGCACTCAGCACTTCAGCCTTTCTTCATCCTTTGTCACTATGTTTCCCTCTGCATCCAACAAAGGATGGAGATCCTTCTTAGCCTTCCCCTTGTTGCTGATGTATTTACAGGAACATTTTCTATAGTCTTTTATAGCAGTGGCCAATTTAAGTTCTAGCTGGGCTTTGGCCCTTCTAATTGTCCCACTGCATAACTTCATAGCATCCTCGTAGTCTTCAAGAGTTGCCTGTCCCTTTTTCCAGAGGTCATAAACTTTTTTTTTTCCCCCCTGAGCTCAAGGATAAGCTCCCTGCTCAGCCAGGCTGGTCTTCTCCCCCACTGGCTCATCTTTTTGCATAGCTTGATCCTGTGCCTTGAAGACTTATTTCTTGAAGAATGCCCAGCCTTCCTGGACTCCTTAGCCCTTCAAGACTTCTTCCCAAGGTAACTTGGTCAACTAGGTTCCTAAGGTCAAAGTTTGCCCTCTGGAAATTTAAGGTAGCAGTTCTGCTGAA
>NW_008599732.1:7139-22884 GCF_000691845.1 Merops nubicus
TACTTCTCTGAAAACTGAGAACTCAGTCATTATACCACAGCATTGTAAGACGGCAGCTTTGAAACAGAACTCTTCAGGTATTTCAGAAGCAGAATGTCAAGCTAGCTGCTTTTGCATGAGCTTTCTAACTTCTCTTACACTGTCTGATAAAGGCAGCACTTTAACCAATCAGTCTTCATCTCTTACAGATATTTTGTTAGTTTAACACATTGCCCTAGTCTAGACTTAATAACTTACTGTGATTTTTACTTCTTTGTGTAGTGACAAGTGATTTGAAATTATGAAAGGGTCACAAGCCAGTTAAGTCATTTGCTTGGAGAGAGGGCACTTTGTCAAAACAGACGACCCTCCGTTTAATTTCTTTTTGCTTTACCCTTTACTGCACATTAACAACTAGCACAAACAGAACAGTTCAATTTCCTACAGCTTTTCTCAAGAACATCACTGCTGTTCTGACTTACTAGCCCAGGAACACAACTGGTGCCATCGGGATGTTTTAGTGTATCACCCTGCAGGGAGTGTTGCAGTATTTCTCTTTGCTTGTCTATAGCAATGGTGAAGTTTGCATCATCTTGCGTAGTGGGTATAAACAGCAGAATGGATGCTGTAACATTCAGAATAGCTTTATTCTACAGGGTTTTTTTAAACAGAAGTTTGGTGTGTACGCTAATTAAGTACAGGAAGTTGTTTTAATCAATTAAAGATTTTTCAGTTAATCTTTGAGCTCTTAAAGCTCCCTGAAAGCAGACAGATTGTAAAATGATGCTACTTCTAGTGGACTGAACCACTTTAACACGTACCTCCTGTACAGCAGAAAGGACTCAAATACTAAAAAAAAAAAGAAAAAAAAAAAAATCACAAAATATAAGTTTAATTACTACTTCAAAACATTTCAAAAGCAGCCAAGACAGTACTAAAGAGAGTAAAAGGAAAAACTAACACTGTAACAAGACTTAAGTACAATACTATAGAATAGCAACACATCTTTCATAAGATTTATAAATAGGGTATCACTACTTTAGAAAACATCTAACACTACATCTGTGAAAATAACTTCAGAAGTGTATGCTCTTGGAAACAAAATTTTAGCATGGTGACTTAAAGCAGAGAAGCTGAAACTTAAGTCTATTTGTTGCTATATTTAACTTAGTAGTGTTGGTGACTAGTAAATGATCAATCTGATTACAGACATTGACAACCGAAATGATATTCAAAAAGCAACAAACGAGGGTCAGACAACTTCAAGTAAGTCAAAAGCACTTTTGAAATAAGACATGTGTACATCTTCATGTAAAACGCTATGAAACATTGAGAAGAGCAAACCAGAGTTCTGCATGAAATGAAAACACACCAAAAGAGAATGTGGGAGCAGCAAAGCAAATCCTGTCAAAAATTAGCAAGTAGTATGAGAGAAACATTTAAACAAATGTTGGATTCAAATACAAAACCATTTACCACTGAAGTGCAAGACTGAAGTCACAAATTAATGTTCTTTAATCTCTATTCCTAGACTAAATATACCTCAATAATAATACTGCTTGCTTTCACTATACAAATGTAGTTCCACAGCATGTTGTAATAGCATTTGGTACAAACTTGTATAAAGTTGATGTCTTAAATCATTGGTTGCTGGTGCAATTAGACCTTAAAAATTATTTGTGAGCTTGATGGTAGTAAGACAGTTAACAGACCAAAAAAAAAAAAAAATTATCTGGGCCTAAAATCCACTGGTTTGC
This sequence comes from Merops nubicus, assembly GCF_000691845.1. Taxonomy (NCBI): domain Eukaryota; kingdom Metazoa; phylum Chordata; class Aves; order Coraciiformes; family Meropidae; genus Merops; species Merops nubicus. The sequence goes on from NW_008599732.1 coordinate 8,876, forward strand.
CCAAGGTAAAACACTTCAGTAAATACAGTTGTCAGGTATGTTCCCTTGCATTAACATAACGGCAGGTACAGACAAACTACCATTCCAGTGGGACAATCAGTACAGAAAAAAACCCTGTTATCTGAAGTCAGTGTTTTGACTTTGCTACTCCATATTCACTGCAAGATGATTGATGCCAAAACTGTTGTTATGAACAGCACCCTTTAGTCCCAAGTACTGCTGGGATCACAACTGGAACCACGTCCAGGTTGTCTGTACTGTACTGGTTACCAGAGTAGCTAAACTGCAGCCCAGCTGCCCACATTCGGTACCCAACAGTCTGGTCACCAGCTGCTACCTCAGGTACTCCAGGTTTAGAGAGGTAGCTTAAAGACGGGAATTTAAGTTCAGTATCTAGAGCTGACTCACTGAAATGGGATCAGAAATCTCACTGTTCTCAATCTGAACTAAGCTATTAATCTTGTTTTAATATATATGTATTCAGTATGCAAATGTCTTAAGATACTAATCAAAATCAGTTCCAACTTAGCCATGAAAAGTACATGCCAGATGAGTGGCGTTACCTTCTCACAAACACTGTTTTCTGAGTTCATAAGGAATACAAGTGATAAACAAACGGATCCACCTAGAAATAATTGAAACAATTGGGAATCACTTTTCATAAGCAAAACTTACGAGACTTCACTTTTTGTAGGTGGGTACATTTTTTATCAACTGAAGTGTTCAGCAGATTAATCTTTAGTAAAAGTTGCTCTCAAACTAGAAGATGAGTCACAATATAATGTATACAACCACCCTTTTTTTTAAGCCACCAGACCTCACAAATCCCCAATTCATAGCAACGAATAGATATGTTTTCTAGCCAGTCTTTTTTTTTTTTTTTTCACATAATAAATCTTAGCAGTAAAAAATACAGAAGATAACAGAATTTTTATTTCATGTGCTTTATAGAAAATGCTTGATTAGTTTTTGGAATGCTTAAGGTTCACTTGAATATGTTTACAATCACATGAAGTAAATTGAACATTTACCACTCATAGCTTCATACGGAGTGCCTGTATGTACATGGATAGGAAGTTACAGTTATGTGCAATAGTTCAAGAAACCCAGATTCAATTCAGTAATCCCATGGCCCTTGAATCTAAACTTTAGGTAATACACATTTCTTAAAAATGGCTTCCTCCCACCCCCCATAAGCTGCTGTTACTAGATTAAAGAGAAGCATGGTAATACATCATCTGAAAGAAACAGTATGAATGTATCTCATACAGTTAAAATCTCTTATAAATGCAGCTAAACTATATAAGCATAGAATCCAACCTAGACTTTTACATTACCATCCTAGAGTGATAAAAAGTTAAGACATCATTGCAACTATTCAAGTGAACCTTGCACTCAGAAGTCCTAAACAGCATTTTCTAGATACCCCTCTTTTTGAGACGCTGTTGGAGACTATGTCACTGATCTTAGAAAAGGCATTTAGCAGGACAAAAAATGGCATGATTTCCTCTTCTTAGAACCGTTGTTCTTATCCCCATTACAAGAAGAGCTTCATTTACTGGAAGAAACACATAGCAAACTAAGGAGTAACTTATTTTATGTACGGCAAGTTAAATATATGGTTTGCCAGAACCTTTGAAAGGAAACATGCACAAAAAGTCTGTTTTATATTTCTGTTTCCATACAGCAAAGTTTGGTTGCTACTTTTAAGAAAAGCTGTGAACTGGGAGGCCATCATCCAAGGGATAATAGCCAAGTTAGAAAAAGAAAGTGGGAATCAGACGTATTTGCAAGCAATCCCCTGCTAACTCCTAAAGGCATAGAAGTTTGGCAAACAAGCATTTGCTGAAACATCCACTAATATTCACAGTAATGAAAGTCACAATCACCTGAAATGCCAGTGCTCACAGGAGTCACACAACATTTTAATAGTTACCCCACAGCACCAGCCAAGTATTTGGAAAACACAAAGCACTGCTTCCATTCAGTCCAAAATGAGATCAAAAATTGTCAAATCCTTTTCCTGTAGTGTAACAAGTAATCAAATATCCACTCAACACATGCAAGTAGTTAGGAAGGCCGTTCAAACAATTCCATGTATGTACTGGAGCCTACACTCCGGAAAAACTCAGGTTTACAGAGATGCTCACTTCAGAAGCTACAAATAAGTTTACTGTGTAGGCATCTCTTAGTCTTCACATGAAGAACTCCATTATCAGAGCGCACTATGGCAGAGACTGTGCTGACCATGCTGCTGCTGATTCAGCCGTTTCAGGTGATGCTCCTTAAAGAGACAGACACTGACTATGTTGCTTTGATCTACTGAGTTACATCATCCTGTGTATTTTGAGACCTAGAATTACCGAATCTTACATTCTTTCTATCTCATCTGAGAAAATCTATGGGAAGGGAACAAGAAGTAAGGAAGGTGTTTTTCTCTGCTTCTCTCCGCAGCAGAGAACACAAAGTTATTAAAAAAAAATGCTAGAGTAAGGTCTGGCCTCAGGGACGTCTATGGAACTTTAAGGGACCTTGATAGGGCCAGGATTTCACACTGCATTTTCCTTCCACAACTGCCACCTCTAATATGCAAACCGCTCCCTTTGCTGCCACAACCGTACTTATTCAGCATGTATCCTTTATAAAAGGAGGAGACTGGCTGTCTACTTTCAGACTCCGATGAAGCTCAATCTCTAGTAGTTAAAAACTGAGGAAAACTTGAGGAAAGGTGACAAAGAGGAAGTCCTTCCTAGGAGAAAGTCCAACCCAAAATTTTAAACATGTGTCCTGTGTCCCATATTGTTTAGTTACACTCTAGTGTTTTACATAAACTAAAACTTCCTTATGAATACATGAACTAACGTCATTTCATTTTTAAGCTGGCTTTCCTTTTTTCTTGGGGGGACCTTTGTAGCCTTTGGCCTTTCTTCGCAAGTTTCTCCGATCTACAATGGGCACCTCAATTTCTGCTTCCTCAGAGCTGCTGTCAGCAGCCCGCTCCACTGCTGCCTGTGTGTACTGATACATCTGCTCAGCAGACTCTTCTGAGTGTTCCTCCAGCTGGTTCTTCTGCCCCTCCTGTCCAGAAGGCTGCTGGAAAGAAACACCCGCAAGTTCAACCACTACCAAAGAGCTCTGACTCAAGGCAACAGGGGCCTCCTGTGAGTTGTGCCCTGCTTCTTCATTTTGATCTTCCAGTGAGGAGGCCGTTTTGGGTGACACGTTTTCAGAAACTGATTCTTCTGCTGCTTCAGTCACCGTAGAGTTGGGCAGGCCATTGTCAGAGAGCTCCTCCTTCGATGCTGAAGCAGCTGCGTTTTCACTGACGGTCTTTTCAGATTCTTGATGTTCTTCAGTGTCCTCCTCAACCAACGTACTTTCTTCAGACAGCACTTCTGAATCATTTGCATTTAAAGCCTGTGGGGGAAGGGAAAAGGTGGCAGAACAACCAAAGGGACAATTAGTTGAAGAAAGAAGAGGCTGAACAACGACTGCACCTAGCTACCAAGGTCAGAGAATATTCTGGCATCCACCAGTTTCTAATACTACACGTAGTCAACAAACCAGTTCTTCCTTCCTATTTGTGCAATACTGTTTTGTGAACTGCAATTGATATCTGGAGTGGCCCTCCTATCTTCAAATTAAAATTATTCCAAGTATTATTATTTGGGCACCACAGGATAAGGAGGACATGGAGGTGCTGCAGCAGGTCCAGATGAGGGCAATGAGGCTGGTGAGAGGGCTGGAAAACATGCCTTGTGAGGAGCAGCTGAGGGAACTGGGATTGTTTAGTCTGGAGAAGAGGAGACTGAGAGGAGACCTAATAGCTCTCTACAGCTACCTAAAAGGAGGTTGTAGGTTGTAGTGAGGCTGGTGTTGGTCTCTTCCCTCAAATTACTGATGATAGGACAAGAGGAAATGGCCTCAGGTAGCACCAGGGGAGGTTTCTGTTGGACATTAGGAAGCATTTGTTCACTGAGTGAGTGGTTAGACACTGGAATGGGCTGCCCAGGAAGGTGGTGGAGTCATCATCCCTGGAGGTGTTCAAAAAACGAGATGATGTAGCACTTGATGCTATGGTCTAGTGGTTAGGGAAGTGTTGGGAGGAAGGTTGGCCTTGATGATCCTAGAAGTCTTTTGCAACCATAGTAATTCTATGATTCTATAATTATTCAGGTAGAGTAAAAATGTTCTGAAGTTAATCCCAAGGGGGTAAAAAAAGGGTTTTATTTAGAGCTATATAATTATCATTTTGCTAGCATGTAGCAATCTGCTTTTGCACTATAAACAAAAACCAGTAAGATCCACGTTCTACAAGAGTACTGTACCAGTAACTCATTGCTTATACAATTTACCAGGGCAGAACTACTAGACAAACCAAGGATGTAGCTTTTCTCTCATATCCAACTACTAATTTAGTGACAAGGAGCTGTTTCATTAGAGCCACGGCAAACTGGAGCTACCTTGTCTTTTTTTTTTTGGTATCACATGCATACATGCCCCAATTCTGCACAGTAAACCAGAAACATTAGTATACTCTATTTATGGATTTACATCATCTGGCCTAATAATTGGTTCTCCCAAGAATTTCCTACAATGGTGGTGACTATTTTCTGTCTGTTACTTAACAAAAGAAAAAACAAGAGGCTATGTACACTCTGAAGGAAGATGACTTCACATTTTCTTTCAATTCTCTCACCTTCTCTGATACAGTGTCTTCTGAAGGTTTTGCCTGGGACTCAAGGATTAAGGGAACAAACAGCATTACGGGTTCTTCTCCTTGACCCTCAGACTGCAATTTTGATTCACCACTTAGAACTTCATTTGCTCTTTCCTCTTCCACCACAAGTGAGGTCTTACCAGTTTCTTCTGTTACCTCACCATTAAGAGGTTCTAACGGAGCTTCCTATAAAAAAAAAAAAAGAAAGAATTACATTTCTAAGTCAAGATTGTGCCCAGCCGTTGTTCTCCAACACCAGTGGGTACACATGTGATCTAAATTTTAGCTTAAACTGAGAAGCAGATAGCTTAGACACCTACAAATGTGTGCTAAGAAATTAGTGCAGAGTAGTTAACTTAACCAGCTTATTACCTTGGTGATGTCACCTGCACTAAATTTCTGACCATAGTTTACATTGTTAGGAGCCAAACTGTGCAGATTTTATGCATCTCACAAGCATCCACATTGCAGTCATTCCTTGAACACAATGTAATACAAGTTCCACTTTCTCACCCACCAGTGAGAACTTAAAAACCTGGAGGCATGACTAGGCACAAAGGGTAATCAAAGATTTAAATTCAAGTGGTTAACCAGTTCTAAATAAAGCTGGATTTAAACATCAAAGCAGTCAAGCTTTAGGTGGAGAAGTAGAACGAGCCAACAGTAGTCACTGAAGCATACCAGGTATTACCTTTTCAAAGAAATTTAAAAAAACCCCTAGAGATACTGGATCAGATCTTGACCTTAATCCAGTTCTCCAGAATATCTGAGTAGGAGAAATCAAGAAAATTAGGTTGGCAGACAAGCTAGAAATTCACCTTACTGAAGGTCCTATGAAATCTATTATTCCATTACACTTATTTTGAACATTTCCTGAAACTAATTCTATACTAGCCTTAGCATCTTGGATATACTTCTCAACAAAGCATTGGTACAAAAATCAAACACTTGACAGTCACATCAGTCAAGGCAGCAAGGACCACGTTTAACAGCAACTCTAGGTGTATTCCAAACCACTCGGCTGGCACCCGGCTCACCTCCTTCTCACTGCGTTTCTCCGGGGGCGATACATGTAGCTCTGCTTCGGATACAGACTGGCCCTCGTTTGCAGCAACCAGGACCTCATCCTCCTTGGCAGCACTCTCCTCAGGTACCTCTGCTAAGTCTTCAGAGCTTTCAGGTGCGCGGGCAGGAAGTTCCAGCCTGCAGCAGGTATTAAGATATATCCTTTGGTGACTTCAGCAGGGAAATTCTTTTATGACCAATTATAAAATACCATATCACATGCTCAGCACAGGAAATAAGAATCCAGAAAACTAAATACATCTAAAAATGGCCAAGTCCTCATTAGGAAAATAACATCAGCTAGGAAAAATTGGTTTGGAAATGATAAAATGAAGACATCTATCTCACTTCCATTTTATGGGAATATAAGTCAGAAATTTTTTAAAGTTTGTAATTTTAAATTTAGAAACCAGTAATCCATTTGATATTTGGAAGCCACAAAGTGGTAAGAAAGGAAGCAACTTCTGCCACCCCTGCTGCAGAAACAGTGTAAAATTATGGAATTATAAAAGCAAGTATGTTTGTATAATCGTTGAATATATATACATGACCAAGACTGTGCCAGGAAAAAATGCAAGGCAGTAAACACATCATGGCTGACTTAGATTCAATCAGCTAGAGACTAAATTAGCAATTTCTAAAGATAAAACTCTGATTCACCTGATGGGTAGTAACACCATCTCAAAAATTCAGGTCTCATTTCTGAGATGGTAAAACCCAGGTGAACTGGAAGTATTACATATGAACAAAGAAAAAAGTACATGCACTAGATTTGCAGCAGGCTGCTTCACAACCTCATAGCAAAGACAATATTAGTGTTCTTTTTTCTCAGGTGCCAGACTTGAGACAAAGACTCCAGAGGAGGTGGCCTCTGACAGAAGATCCTGCCGCATTTGCTAATGTGCCTGGAGGGAGAGAATCAGCTGGTGTCTTGCTCTGTTGCCATAAGGATTCCTCTTAGCTCTGTTCACAAATACCACATTACGTACCTTGTTCAAAGGAGAAGTAGGACCTCATTGACTTCGTTTTGCAAAGCCCAAAATACTGATGTTCAGTAACAGGCTAGCCCTCTTGCATACTAACTAGTCAGTTATAACAGGGGAAAGAATTTCTCCTTCTCTAGCAGTCTCAAACCACGCCATTTAGCTTGTCTGAACCACCTCAGGGCAGCATGCTGGCAGTGCAAGACAGCAGTGCTCCATCTTGGTAGTTCCACAACTTAAAGAGAAAAATTAGGCTGTATCTAGCTGTAGAACTCAGCCTCATATGGAAAAAAAAAAAAAAAAAAATGAAGCCCAGCTAGTAGTACTGAAAGAAACCCAGTGGAACAAGTATAAGAAGTTTCCTAGAAAATAACCATATTATCTTAAGTTCTTCAAAAGAGGTTTTTGGGGTTGTATTTTTTTTTTTTTTTTTTTAAGAGAATGAGAGTAGAGAGATGGAGGGTTTGTACGGGTGCTGTCTGTGTCTATGAGCACACACAACACTCACACGCAGGAAGAAGAAGGAACGAGAAATTAACTAATTACTTAATCTGAAATAGCCACAGTTCTGCTTTCTGGATGAGAGTCAGTGCAAACCAGTACAGGCCCCGTCTCATATGAATTCTTATGGTACACATGTGGCACCATTTTTCAGATCCCCATCTGAGAATTATTACACAACATAACATTCTTTGAACTGGAAATTACTTTTTTTTTTTTTTTTTAAACAGGACCTAAGTTTGGACAGAATGCTTTTAAATCAGAATTTGTCTACACAAAGGGTTTTACTTTGAAGATAGGCAGCTCCCTATAAATGTCTTGTTACTAAGTGACACGCAGTAACCAGCTCTCAAACTGAATAGTCACACTATTTTACTGTAATATGCCACCACAACAAGAGGTCAGGGACATCTCCGAAGATCACACGTAGCATCAGGGATACACATCCAATTATATTGCAAGAAACCATGCTGCATAAATAGCCATTTTTTTCACCTTCACGCAGACTCAGTGAAAACAGAACTGCCCTCGGCCTTCACTATCTTCTTATTGTTCTTTCCAGTATCTGCTGAGCTTTCAGTGACACTACATTTTGGTGCAATCACTCTGCAGGTGATATCTCAATTTCCTCTCTCACACCAAGCATTATTTTTAGTAAATTTAAAAACAATCAAGTAAGGTAGGAAGAAAGGAGAAAAAATACCAACGAGCACACTGTGAGACACTGATGTAGTTTGTTACTGCCCAAGCAACAAAATGAGAAATCAGTAAAATATGGGCTACTTTACCTGCTCTCTGACACATGAAGAGTATTTTCCTCATCTCCTTGGGAAGTTTCAGATTGAGATTCCTGGCTATTTTTTCCTATCCTGGGACGTTTTAAATGACTGCTTCGTGTCCAAACGGAAACAGGACCTATGTTATGGGGGAAAAAAAAAACAACAAAACAACAAATTCAATGCAAATGAACAAACATCATCTAAGTTCTGCATATAATTTCCTCCCCTCCAATATTTAATTAAAGAAACTCACTGCAAGTAGAACAGCATTTCACTGTGATACTTTTTTTTCTGAATGCATATGCGTTATCTTTACCAAGACTCATAACAATTTTATTCGAAGTCCTCTAAGAGGTTTACAAATTGAGCCTCAGCACTTTAGTGGAAGGCATGTTTTTATACACTCTGCAGATGAATACACTCAGACTGAAAGCAGTACAAGAGGATAACCTATTAACTCACAGTAATCACAATACTGATAATCAAATTAATTTTACCTTCAGATGTGCTTGCATGGGTATCTATTGATTCTTTACCTTTTTGAGAGTCAGCCTGTGAAGCAAAAGCAAAGCTGAAGTTATTAAAAAAACAAATTAATCTCCTTATCTGTGGTTGCATCTTTGTAAAGTGCTAATTCATAGTAGCGATCCCACTGAAGAGTAGTTACAACCATTCTTATTTACATGTTGATTTAAGATATTTACAATTTAACATATACATTAAACAAATATATGTTGAGAGATAAAATGTAGATTTGTAAATTATCTTTATTGGAAGGGGGTTTTTTTCTGCTTTTTACCTCTGGCCTCAAAACAGAAGATTAGATAGTAACCTGTCATTGTGAAAAACACTACCAAGTTTTTTTTTCCTAATCATTCCATTTATAACAGTTGTCCACATAATCAAATGCTAGAAGTCTTTTTTTGCTTGTTTCCTCTTTCTGTATAAAACAAATGGCTTACACTACAAGAGTCAATGAAATTTAAAAGGAAAGTGTTCTTTTCATATGTGTATTTTATCTGGGAGTCTTATTTTTGTAGTGGCATGTAACAGAATACAGAGCCCATGTAAAGAAAGGGAACAGAAATGAAAAAAAAACTCAGTGATAGTTGGTTTGGGATGGGATAGAGTTAACTTTCTTCATAGTCCTACCCCACCAGTGAGTAGGCTGGTGGTGCACAAGAAGCTGGGAGAAGACACAGCTGGGACAGCTGGACCAAACTGGCCTAAGGGATATTTCAAAATATATGACATCATGCTCAGCATGATGAAGTCAGTTGCATGAGGTTTAATAAGACCAAGTGCTGGGTCCTGCACTTTGATTAAGAGCCCAGGCAATGCTCCAGGCTTAGGGAAGAGTGGCTGGAAAGCTACCAGGCAGAAAGGGACCTGTGGGTGCTGGTAGACAGCTGGCTGAACAGGAGCCAGCAGTGTGCCTAGCTGGCCAAGAAGGCCAATGGTATCCTGGTTTGTATCAGAAACAGTGTGATCAGCAGGAGTAAGGAACTGATTGTGACCCTGGACTCAGCACTGGTGAGGCCCCAGCTTGACTACTGGGTTCTCTTTTGGGCACCACAGTATAAGAAGGATACTGAGGTGCTGGAGCAGGTCCAGAGAAGGGCAACAAAGCTGGTGAAGGGTCTGGGGAACATGTCTCAGGAGAAGCAACTGAGGTAACTGGGTTTGTTTAACCTGGAGAAGAGAAGGCTGAGGGGAGATCTTGTAACTCTCTACGACTGCCTGAAAGGAGGCTGTAGTGTAGTGAGGCGGATGTTGGTCTCTTCTTCCAGGTTACTCATTGTAATGATAACCTGTAGTTTGTTAATCAAACTTTGATTGTTTAATTGTTTTCTTTTAATTACTTTTCTTGTTTGTTTTAAAACTCATTTTGCCTGCTTAAAGATTAACCAACAGAATTTGCTGTGAGAGCAGTCTGTTTGAAATCGCATGCTTGCTTGCTTTGAACCTATAGTTATTCTGTGTTGTAAACAATGAAAATAGGGGGAAGGATTTGGGTTAGGTTGGGTGATCATGTGTGTAATGAAACAATCACCAAGAATGACACAACCCCCTCGTTCAAGACCACTGGAAGGCAGAAAGGACCCCCTAGCAACAGTTGGCGCAGCTGCAGAAGGAAGAAAGAGATAAGTTACACCAGAAAAAAGAAGAGTATATAATAAGAGACTCTGGGGGGGGTTGTTGAGCGCCGTTGGTGGAGTGAGGAAACTCCCCGGCCGCCCAGCACTGTTTTACTTATTGCTGCTTGCTTAATAAAATTACTAAATTAATATTGGTGTGGTTTCGCTATTGTTGCTTGCTTAATAAAATTACTAAATTAATATTGGCGTGGTTTCACTAATAAAATATAACACTGATGATAGGATAAGAGGAAATGGACTCAGGTTGCTCCAGGGGAGGTTTTGATTAGATATTAGGAAGAATTTCTTTACTGAAAAAGTAGCGAGGCATTGGAACAGGAGTCACCAACCCTGGAGGTGTTCAAAAAATATGTAGATGAGATACTTAAGGACATGCTTTAATGTCAGGTGATGGTTGGATTTGGTCTTGGAAGTCTTTTCCAACCTTATTCTATGATATAAAGCCTGGGGAAGAAGGAGCATTCGGAGATGTGGCATTTGTCTTCCTAAGTAATCACAATGCATGATGGAGTCTGCCTTTCCCGGAGACAGACGAGCACAGGAAGTGGTGAATGAATTCCTTGTTTTGCTTTACCTATATAAACTGTCTTTAACTCAACACAGGAGTTTTCTCACTTTCACCCTTTCACTTCTCTCACCCATCCCATGGTGGGGGAGGGAACAAATGGCTGTGTGGGGCAGAAGCTGCCAGCTGGGGTTAAAAGGCAATAGTGATTCAGCAGTAATGCAGATTACATGCACAGTCAGCAGAAGAGGCTGTTTATATCAGAGCTCTTTTGTCTCTTGTTCCTCCTCCCCATCCCAGTACTTCATTTTCTTCTGCAAGTAAGGTAAGGACTCAGTGGTCAGGCACTTGATACTCCAAAATGGATACAAGGTACACACATTAAAATGTTTTTTCCTGGTTTGGGGAAAGTGGGCCATTTTATTTTGTTTGGTGGTCTATCAGTTTCCTAAGCACTGAACTGCTTGTAGATAGTGCAAGTGCCAAGAAGAGAGCTGTCATCATTTCTACCAAGCTATGAGGAGTTGGAGCACTTTAGCATCTACCATCTTCCTCTTCTGGAAGAACGCAAGAGACAGGGCTTGAGTTCTTAGCTCACAGCAACAGAAGTCCTAAGAATTACTATCCTTTTACTATTTTCTCCAGTTATATGTGTATAGCTAGCTCTACAATCAACGCATGCATTTTTTAGATCATTTTGATGATATTATCATTACTGGATCTAGAACTCAGTGATGAAGGTCAAATTCATTACAAATGAAAGACAACTAAAGAGTTCTTGTTTATGGTCATTTAGTGACTAAAACATCACTTCTTTTGCTGTCAGTTTTGCTTTGCAAAATGCTGATTTTCTCAACTGGGAAAAATTTTACTTACATTTCAAAACTAAAGTTTAGATATTGATATCTGAGAGCATCTATTCAGCTATTATCTCCCATTTTTAATTGCAGCTTTGACTCCTGTGAGAGCACGGTCATGTCAATCCTACAGACAGTCCTGAAGCACACAAATCCATATTCAATGTATTTGGAGCTACAAGTTATTCTCAGGCATATTCTGCATGGCCGCAGAACAGAAATGAGAGAGGAACAGCTTCATAAAATTAAAAGACAAACACATTCATGAACACATATCCACATGTAGCTGCAATCTGGTTTATATTTCAAATATGTACAAAGAAAGTTCTAAACCTATGTAGACAAAGTATAACTCAATGCAAACTAAACATTCTTCCATTGTACTGAGCTTTGATGTGAATATGCACTTCTATAAAAGCTTTTCCTCAGTCTGTCTACACTTAAAATTACTAGGCTGTTCAACAGAGTTTCTAGACAGTTAAATCTCAGAGGCAGCTGAAATGTTATCTTTCTCTAATGTGCTAGCAAACAGTTCAAATTACAGAATTACAGACACTGACAGCTATGACACAGACCCTCTACAGTCAGTGGGAAAACCCACCCCCTCCCTCACCCCAAGGCAGCATTTTTAACCCCAGCTTAGTCATTGGTGTTACATCAATGAGAAGCTTAACATCCACACAAAAAATCACTTAAGTGTTTGTCCTTTATATATAGCACAGACTTGAAACAAATCAAGTGATGTAATAAATTCTAAAAACAAAGCCAGCAGGAGAGGTAGTAACAGTCTGTGTACCTACACTTTGCTTTGTTTCTAGCTCAGCTTTCTGTCCACTTGCTTCAGCTACTGCTGCAGACTGCTGAAAACAATCCTTTGCTTTATTTTCTCTCTGTGAAGCCTCTGCTGTAAGATGTAAAAAAAAAAATCAAACAGAAATATCAAACAGAAATTGAAAGTTTTAGCACCTTTACATAACAATTACCCATTCTAAATATGATCTCACTGATCTCAGTACAAATAAGAATCTGCCAGTTTCCACCCGCTGTGTTCACAGAAGTCACTGTTGTACTTGTATGGTGTTTGTTCAACTTTTACAAAGTGTCAGAAGACAACAAAACAAAGCGTCCTTACCTTTATTTATGACGTTATCCTTTTGCCACACAGCCAGAATAGACCTTTTCTGGAACCAATGTCCTGCTCCCTCCACTTCCCAGAAAAGGTTACGTTCTCCAGGGTGCTTCTCGAAATATTGCTTACAAGCTGAGCAAATATAAGAAAACCCCACTGTATTACATGTACTATATACTTGACAGTACCTCAGTTTTTTAAATTTATCTGAAATCAAATTAATTTGCCATCTTCCATTCATACACATAAACCATCATGTAATACTGCTTTATCCTACTCATCCTTCCCAATAAATCATTTCTTCAGGTTTAAATACTTGCCATTATTATCTCAAACTGAAAACAAAGAGTTGAGATTTTCTTCTTCTCCAAGTACCCACTTGAGAGTTTTACAACTTTACTGGTCACTATCGCTGCCAGTTACAAGACCTGAGGCAGGATGGAAGGGCTCTGAGGCAGAGGACATAGTCAAGTGAATTTTGTAATCTCGTGTTATTACAGGCACTCCTAAAAAACACTCTTTGTGAATGCAAACACACTACCATTGTGTGGTTTATCATCCACTCACTGTTCACTTCTGGAACATTTTCTTCACTGCTGTCCCTCCAACCCTCTTCTCCCAATATACATACTAAACTTACACATGGAGAGAGATGCTTTGGCATTATTCCATAGTAGCTGCCAGGAACACTACCACCCTTCACTTGCTACACTACTAATGCCTAATAGTGTTGTTTGAACATCGAGGCAGAATGCTCTGATCTTAGCACTCAACAGGATGGATGTGGCAAAACCAGAGCTCCCAAGAAAACAGGCAGCCATCCAGGTCCCAGGCTGCAGGGAGTGCCAGAGCCTCCCACTGGTAACGGGTGGCAGTGGAGAGAACAGCTGCCTATAGTGTGACCAAGGTGTCTGACCTGCTCAGCCTGGTGCCAGAGCTACAAGATGAAGCAGGAAGGTTAAGGAGCATGAGGGAGGCTGAGAGAGGAGGAGACAGAAACGGGAACTAGAAAAAACACTGTATGAGGGGGATCCTGATAACTGAATGGAGGCAAGTCCATGACTGGAGTGCAGCTATCAACGGCTACAGGCTGTTGAGAAGAGACGGGTGAGGAGGGAGGGGGAAGCACTGCCCTCCACATCAAGACAGAGTGTGAAGAGCTGTCCCTGAAGAACAGCCACAAGCAAGTCAAAAGTTTATGGGTAAGAATTAAAGACTAAGGGAACCTTGGGCTTGGTGTCTCCTACAGGTCACTGGATTATGAGGAGCCTGTTGACAAAGTCATCTTACTCAGCTACAGGAGCCTTTGTG
>NW_008599732.1:22915-35943 GCF_000691845.1 Merops nubicus
CCTGCTGAAGGACTTTCAACCACCCCAACATCTGCTAGAAAAATAGCACGGTGACCTGTGGGCAGTCCAGGAGACTCCTGGAATGCAGTGAGGATAATGTCTTAAGCCAGGTAACAGGCCTACCAGAGGGGATGAGGTACTGGACCTGATGGTCACCAACATAGGTGAGCTAATTGGCGACATCAAGATTGGAGGCAGACTGGGCTGCAATGATCACACTTGGTGGAGTTCACAGTCCTGAGGGACATGGGTCAGGTGAAGGGTAAAGTTAGGACCCTGGATGTTAAAAAAGGAAAATTCCAGCTGTTCAACGAGTTAGTCAGCAGGGCCCCCTGGGAAACTGCCCTCAGGGACAAGGGAGCAGAGCAGAGCTCGCAAATCCAAGCACATTATTATTCCTTGCCCAGAAAAATGGATTCATCATTAAATAGTGCTCTAGACAGTTTGCTGGTTGAAGCCTAACAAACCACATCTCATTAGATCTAACAAGAGGCAGTGGTACTTGGAAAAGCAGAACATTTCCAGCAGATAAGGCCAGATGAAAAGTGTTTATGGAAGGATGCCTGGTAGATGGCCTAAGAGTAGGACAAGCATTGAGAAACAGGGCACCAGAAATATGCTTCTTGCCTGAATACAGTCCCAAGCAGCATCATTTCCATAATGTGTATATTTTTTTCCTGAATGACATTAGGCTGCTAATGGAAGAGCTTTAAGTGTCTTCCTTGTATGTTAGAGCTATGCCTTCTTATATCCAACTTAAAACACAGCCTAGTATGTCCATCTGACCAGAAGTTCTGAGAAAGCGTGAATTAAACGACCTTGTAAGGCTTAGGTGTGAGCAACAAAAAGGTGCTACAAAGAAGATATAAATTAGAGCACACACAGACACCTCACACAAACACCTCAGCTGATTCTAGTCTTGGCGGAGGGGCACAGCAGTGAACTTCTCAGCAGCAGAAAGCCAATGGAGATCAAATAATCTCATCTCATGTAGAGGAATAAAACCAAAAATAATCAGTAGCTAATTCATCTTGAATCATTTTTTTTTTTAGCCTTCCTAAAAGCAGAACACTCAACACAGAAACCGAGGATGTAGCCACAAACATGGGGCTTGAATAACAGTATTCATTTGGACATGTAAAGAAAGCACAAAGATCAGAGCAGTAAATTAAAGAGCTTGCCTGTGTACATGAGGGCTGACATCGGGTATCGTAGGCCAAGAGGCCTTTCAGTAAAGGAATCCACAAAGTCTTCCAACATGAGTAGCCCACAGCCTCTTCCATGATGCTGCTTCCTTACAAACATTGTGTCTAGAACTGACAACTTATAATTCTGACCAAGATAAGATCTACAAACACTTCCTGAAATAGTAAGAGGGGAAAAAATACACATCAGTACTTCAGCACTGACATGCTGCAGCATGGATTTTAGCTTATTCAAATAAAAATTTCATAGTTTATAAAAATTATAGCAAATGACACAATGTCAGAGACATAAAATTTTATCTGAAATTATAAAAATAATTTATAGTGTTCATTAAAAATAATTGTCATCACCCATCCATTGGCTGTTTGGGCAAGCTTCATAATGTTGCCAAGATATATCAATAAATTAATATGTTGGAAAAAGTCTGTAGTACCAGAAAAAAATAGCAGAGATACAGAGGAAGGGTTCACTTTGAAATCTCACTATACAATTCCATAGGAAAACTACACTAAAAATTAAGCTGAAAGAGGGAGGAGAGAAAAGGAGACCATAAAATCCTTGAATTGCACTTTTATGTACATTACATCGTTCCTCAGGACAATTATAAAGACTGTAATTCAGTTCAGACTGAAACAATTTTTTTTTTTTTTTTAATGAAACCACAAAACAATCCTAGGACACTTGACACTGGAACACTCCCATAAACAACACATTATCCATAATTAGACAAAAGACAAAACAGACTGTCACAATATATAGGTACTTCAGTATCAGAGGATTCAAAGGGTAGGTAGGTATGGACTCAGAGGTGACAAAGGGATGGCATTAAGATAGCTCATCCACTACCCAATTCATTTTCCAGCCCTCACTTTGTGAGTCAGAATGAACTACGCCTTTCCTCTGATGAGGCCAAAGAGGACCACACACACACAAACACAGTCTGTAACATTAATAAGCTAAAGCTGCCAGCTCAGTTGTTACCTATGGGAATGCATGTGTGAAAGGAAGGGTAGCGTATTTTTGTTATCACCAGGTGTAGCTGGATCTTATGCCTGTGACCAAAGTTTCCATGCTGCCATGCTATAGAACATTTAAACATTAATGACATCTAAATCTACAATCATTTCAGATAACAAGATATCTATCTGCACCTGAAGCCAGGTCAAAAAAAAAAAAAAAAACCACAACCCCAAAAAACCCCCACCAAACACCAACAACACAAGCATAGCCCAATCCAACTGTACACAGCTGTTATACAGAAAAAGAAAACTAAAGAAATCTTTCAGGTTTATCTCGTTCCTACAGTTTTTAAGTAGATTTCTTCATATTGTATAAAATACAAGAACTTCCTTAGATTACTAAAGCATGGAAGTACTTAAGCTAGAAATTTTAACAGCAGTTTGACCTCTTACAATTTCAGGAAAACACCGACTCATCAGGCCTGCAAGGGTTGTAGAGTCTACCAAATACAATATTCTTCAAAAAGGTTCCTATCTCTCACCCCCAATCCCCACAAAGCCAATAATACTCAAAGGGTTTACCTCTAGGTTTAACAGAATAGAACGCAATAGCCTCTCCTCCTTGCCACAGGATCTTGGCATAGGCATTGCTCCCGTGACAAAGAAACGGGGTGTCATTTCTTCCCATTTCCTGTGTCCGATAGATGATTCGATTCAGCACATAGAGAACCACCCTCTCTCCAAGAGACTTCACCTAAGGAAACAAAGAACGTTTTACAGGGTGGCCAGAGGAGTTAATACTCACACATCAGGGACCCTATTTTTCAAAGTTGCCAGTTAGCGCAGCTGCAGGTGGAGTGAAGAGAAGCTGTAAGTGCTAAAGCAGGATGATGCTCTGGGGTTTGTTTGAGGGCAAGGAAGTGCTCAGAAGGCATAGCAATAGGGTAAGTATAAAGCACTACCACAGAGAGAGGAGATTTCATGACTTCAGTGTCACTCCCAAACCCATGGTTAAAAGTTGACAGAAGTACTTGGAGTGGGGTAATGGGGCAAATGTTTTATTTTAACTCAAAACTATTTTTGTGTTTAAGAAATATTCACCAAACACAACAGCAGTACACCAGCCTTAGAATTCCCAGGGTAGCAGGAAAACTGGAGTTCTACAAAGAAGAAATGATGAGCCTTACAGGGTAGCAGGACTTGGCACACTCAATCACTGTTGATAGAGTGGCAGACAACAGGACATGATGCAGTGGAAGAACCAGTTAAACAGTTCCTGTGGCATGAAACTAAGAACTCAATACCCTTTCCTCTATCCTGCAGGATTCCTTTTACATATGAAATTTAAGTTCACCACTACCCTACCTAAGGAAGAATGAAGGACGATGATCTTCCCAATGCCCAGAATCTCACCTACCATGCCAGTAAAAGATTTAGCTTCCCCAATTTAAACACCATCCTACCAGTAAGAAGTATATGAAAGCAAAACTAGGTGCCAAATTCTTTAGAGTAAATTAAAAAAAAAAAACAAAAACCAACACAACCAAAGATGAGTGCCCAAATTCTATGAGCAGATATAAATTACACTTCTGGAAAAATACAAATTTCCAGTCTGGGGAAAGAACATAGGTGTCAGTAATGGTAACAAAGGTGAAGGATGAGCAATAAAACAGGTACCAGGCAACTTACTTTCCCATACCTCATATATTGCCACTGCAAGCCGCAAGCTCCACCTCACCTCTACCAAACAGGTTCCAAACACTATCTTTAGCTTACTAGTCTCCTGATAAGACCAATAGGTACTGCTATGATACAATGCACCACTCTAAGACATTTCAGCACAACCAGACATATGATGTTCTAAAGAAAAAAACTCTTAACATCATTAACCTCTGAATAGCTTACATATGACGATCACTCTTGCTCTAGACAGTATCTTCACAATCAAGTTGCCTTCCCCCTAGTACCTATTTCTCTATTCCTATTGACCCTTATTTTGACTCGAGATAGCCAACTCATTTCTGAAGGAAACAAAAACGTGTTAACATCTCACACACTAGCTATTTGGCATTACTGGCCATTATCTTGGAAGGATAAGAACAATTGCTAGGTGAATGTTGGAGCGCTTTACCTGATGAAGCCCCTGTCTAGCATGGATAGATGTTCTCACAATGTCATCAATTGACCACCACCGGTCAGCAAGATACAGGGCTACAGCTTGAAAGAAACAAGGGGAAATAACGTTAGTTATTCTTACCGTTCCAAAAGAAACATTCATTAAAGCTGCTAAACAATTAGGAATAACATTGTCATAACCCAGCTAAGCATCTTCTGGTTGGCACTATATTAACGCAGCTCTCACTGCTTTAGCACAACAAACGTGGTGCTCCACACCCCACCATATGAAATGCTCCCTAGTCCAAAACTTGTGTGCAAGCTGAGAACAATAAAATCACAGATTTTGTGCAGTGTGACACACAGGAACTGTTTTTTCAGAAGGAAGAATTACCCTTCACCACTGTGCTCTAGCACATCCTTCCACTAAAAACTGGGCCTACCAAGAGTCTCATTCAAACAGGTACTTTGGGTTTGGGCTGCTAATGGATACTGATTAAACTGCACTAGTTTTAGCGAGTCAGATGAATGTCAAAAGGCTGATGGTCATGTGATTGCCAATCAGGATGAGTTTGATCTATGGGCATTTGCGGCAAACTCAGCAATATACATGGCATTAAACAGAATGAGAAGTAAACATGAAGACTGAAAGGAAAGGGAGAAATGGAGGAAAAACAACCCAAAGACCAGTAAGATGTCATCTTAGCCGGAGCTATGTTAGGATCTAAAGCTAAAGAAATTTATACTTGATGCTCATCAATCACTGCTAATAAAGAGCATCTAAATTCATGGTGAAATTAATGGATTCTATGAATGCTCAGTAAACTCCTTTTGGAGAGGTGAGGTTAAGAGATACACATTTATACTTTGATTCAGACAAGCACCATGTTATTTTGCTATGTATCTTTCAAATTCAGTGAGTCCAGTTCTACTCTGATTAGCATGCAAAATTCTATCTATCACCTGTATATTGACCCCACAACAAAAATAATAGTATGGGAACAAGAACACAGTGAACAACAAACGCAAAAGTGGCAAAGTGATGAGCTACACTAGCGTGGAATGAGCACAGGCTGGGTTACATGTTTGTCATAGAAAAGAAACAGCAACACAGAGATTAAAAACTTAAAATGAAACCTGTGAACAGGTCCTGTGGTGCAAACAAAGCAAGAACTTTGTGTGTCAGATCTTCACCATAAAGAGGCACGAAGCCCACAGTTGTCAAACTAATAGGAATCTGAAACAAGAACATACAATACTTCAGCAGACTCTCGCTAAAGCCACATTAGTAAAATACACAGAGAATGTTTAGCAGAGTGAGGAAGACAAATATTGAAAACCAAGTATTTAACAGTTAACTGTAAGGACAAACATCAGAACCCAGGCCTTACTTCAAATATTTCCTCCTAAAGACAAACTGCATTATGAAGAGCTGCGACTTTCAGGCTCTGGCAGATTTAGCTACAGTAATTTACACTGTTTCAGCTTTGTGCTGTCAGCAGTTTGCATTAATGTGCCCAAGTGAAGTAAGCTGCCCAAAGAGCCAGCAGCATGTTCGCTTCGTCTGTCCCACCTATGCAAGCTGTCAAAGCCAACAGCAGAATAAGGCAGGCAGTCGAGCACAGAAATAAACTGGCATAGCAGAACTACTGTTTGTTAACAGGAGCCCTAATGTGCTGCAGTGGGAAGGCTGGATTCAAAAGGCTTTTCTTCCCTTAATTTGCACACATTTTAGAAGTTCCAAAGTTATCTGCTTGATTTCCCCTCAAGAACAGTATAAGAAGGGTCAAATCAATCCACTTCTCAGGATTTGAGTGACTTTGTGGAAATGCATTTTGATACTGAAATTCACAGGTTTTCAATATTTAATTCATGTATAAAAACTACACAGACATTAATGGTGTGGTAAATAGACTTGCTTACCTGTTCTAAGAAGATTAGGATACACTATGCCACAAATAAGGACGTTAATACAAATAAATAATTACGCATACAGCACCTGTAGAAATGCAGGCAAGTACTCACAAGACTGATTCTGACAAGGAATCTGCAGCACTGAACTTTTGCTCCCACAGAGAATCCTCCACAGCTCACTTAGTTTTCATTAAAACCATACACATCTTTGCTTTTATCTGTAGTACTTCTAAGAGACACATTCATCTAGACAAAACTAACACTGATCAACAAGAGGTCATGCAAAGGGTGTTTAA
This sequence comes from Merops nubicus, assembly GCF_000691845.1. NCBI lineage: Eukaryota > Metazoa > Chordata > Aves > Coraciiformes > Meropidae > Merops > Merops nubicus. The sequence continues at coordinate 29,406 of NW_008599732.1, forward strand.
AACAAAGTGTCACAGCCAATCTCTGCTAGAACTCCCAACAACAGCAGGGCATGTTTGCTGGAAGGAAAACATAGCCCAGAAGGCTCCTGCAGAGCACTGGTGATAACCAACCTCTTCAAAGACGTACTTGGAGGAATCCATGCCTCTAGAAGGTAGTGGAGCCCAAGAAAGCTGGTTAATATTCAAGCAGCACTTCCCCCAAGGTCAAGATGAGTATACACCTTTGAGTAAGAAATCAAGCAAAGAAGGGAGAAGACCTTCACAGATGAGCAAGGAGCTTCTGGAAAAACTCAAATGGAAGAAGGAAGTTTACAGTATGTGGAAAAAGAGGCTGCCACTCAAAAGGAACATAGGAATGCCAACAGAATATGTAGGGATGCAACAAGGAAGGCTAAGGCCCTCTTGGTATTAAAACTGGCAAATGATGTAAAAGACAAGAATGGCTTCAAGTACATTGGTAGGAAAAGGAAGACAAGGGAAAATGTGTGCCTGCCACTAAAAGAGGGGAGGGAGCCCTGGTGACAGAGGACACCACAAAGGCAGAGTTGCCAAATGCCTTATTTCCTTCTGTCTTTACTTTTAAGGCCAGTCCTCAGGAATCTCATACTCTGGAGCTAAGAGAGTCAGGAGAAAGGAAGACTCTTCTTTGGTTGAGAAGGATTGGGTTAGAGGTCATTTAGGCAAGCTGGACACCCACATGTGCTCTGATGGGATGCACCCACAAGTGCTTAAGGAACTGGCTGATGTTGTTGCTATAACACTCTCCATCATTTCTGAAAGGTCATGGAGAACAAGAGAGGTGCCTGAGGACTGGAAGAAAGCCAATGTCACTCCAGTCTTCAAAAAGGGCAAGAAGGAGGACCCAGAAAATTACAGACCAGACAGGCTTTGCCAAGGGGACTTCATGCTTGACCAACCTGACAGCCTTCTGTGATAGCGTGACTGGCTGGGTAGGTGAGGGGAAAGCAGTGGATGTTGCCTACTGCAATAAAAGCAAGGCTTTCAACACCATCTCCCATAACATCCTCACAGGGAAGCTCAGGAAGTGTGGATTAGATGAGTGGACAGCGAGGTGGATTGAGAACTGGCTGAACAATGGAGCTCAGAGGGTTGTGATCAGTGGTACAGAGTCCAGCTGGAGGCCTGTAGCTAGTGGTGTTCCCCAGGGGTCAGTACTGGGACCAGTCTTGTTCAACGTATCCATCAATGACCTGGATGAATGCACAGAGCACACCCTCAGCAAGTCTGCTGATGCAGAACTGGGAGGAGTGGCTGACACGCCAGAAGGCTGCGCTGCCATCAGCAAGATCTGGTCCAGCTGGAGAGTTGAGGTGGGGACAAACTTAATGAAGTTCAACAAGGGCAAGTTCAGGGTCCTGCACCTGGGAACGAATAATCCCACATACCAGTACAGTTTAGGGGTTGACCCACTGGAAAGTGGCTCCGAGGAGAAGGACCTAGGAGTCCTGGTAGACAACCAAGTTCACCATGAGCCAGCAGTGTGCTTTTGTAGCCAAGAAGGCCAATGGTGTCCTGGGGTGCATTAAGAAGAATGTTATAAGCAGGTCAGGAGGGTCTCCTCCCCCTCTACTCTGCCCTGGTGAGGCCACATCTGGAGCACTGTGTCCAGTTCTGGCCTCCCAAGTTCAAGAGAGACAGAAACTACTGTGAAAGTCCAGTGGAGGGCTACAATAATGACTAGTGGACTGGAGCATCTCTTTAGATGAAAGGCTGAGAGACCTGGGGCTGTTTTACCTGCAGAAGAGAAGACAGAGGGGATTTTATCAATATTTATAAATATCTAAAGGGCTCCTGTCAAGAGGATGAGGCCAGATTCTTTTCAGGGGTGCCCCACAAAAGGAAAAGGGGCAGTGGGCACAAACTAGAACACAGGAGGTTCCATCTGTACAGGAGGAAAAATTTCTTTACTCTTGACAGAGCACTGGAACAGGCTGCCCAGGGAGGTTGTGGAGTCTCCTCCTGTGGAGGCTGTCAAAACCCACCCGGACGTGTTCCTGTGCAACCTGTTCTAGGTTAATCTGCTTTAGCAGGGCAGTTGGACTATATGATCTCCAGGTCACTTCCAACCCCTACCATTCTGTGAATATTTCAGATAAAAGAAATCGCTTCCAAAATTTGCAAAACTCGCTGATCAAGAATTGAACCCAACCATAAAGAACACTGAAGGAGTGAGGTACAGTAAGACCCAGCTTCAGTAAATCCTAAACTCTTTAGTTACAAAGATAGATTATTGTGACTGTGTAAGTTAGTGATCCCCAGGAAAAAGTTTGATTCAGTTGAAATTTTAAGGCTTAAAAAACCAAAAATTACTTAACGCATACAGATCCATCACCTAGAAGCAGTAAATAGTCACTGATGACCATACTGAAACCAAATTACAGAATGGAGAAAGTAGTTAATGCACAAAGAGTAATCTAGCAAATACAAAAGCTTTGATAATATAATTATGTTATGTTCAACAGTTATGGACTGCATACTGTAAAACTTTTAAATCTACAAGCGCATCAAGAAACTTGTGACTAAGGTATTTGCTGGTTCTTACTTTGCTGTGGTCTGGCATAAAGAAGAATTCAGGAACATCTGGACTCCGAGATCGAAGGTTAGACAAGTAGTTCTGTCCTGAAATCTCCAAGTCCTCATGACTGCAGTGGTCCAACAAATCCACAGGAAATGACATCCTCTTGAGAAATAAGCAAGAATATTATTGTAGGTAGTCTGAGAGACATGATGCACAGTTTATCACATATTTATACTAAATATGTAACTAAGACGGCAGGACACCCACCCTCTTCTGCTCAGCTAGAGCCCTCTAGATGCAAGCCAGAAAGGAGAAATGCTCCAGGCATTTAATTAGGATGGTGCTTATTAACCCACAGCATGTAAAACAACACATGAACCCAACCTGTGCTTATAGGCAGAAATGGATGGGTTTAGCCTATAGATCTCCCTAGACTCAAAGGTGGTCAAGTTTGCAGCCCACGTACAATAGAGACATGCTGCCTTGATGTGGCAGGCTCAGTTATCTCCTCCTAGCTACTGGTTTCAAGGTCACAGATTAAGCAGTAAGTGGCTAGTCAAATAGAAAGTAAACAACCCAAAAGATAACAAGAAAGAGGAGTTGTGGTTTGTGTTTGGTTTTTTGTTTGTTTGGGTTTTTTTTGGGGTTTTTTTGGGTTTTTTTGAGACTTCACATATAAATCTATCTCTGAAGAAGCCAAAGCATTGTTCAGAGTCTCTCTCAACAACTGGACAGTTAGTGTGCCTGCCAGCTGGTTATTTCCAAAAGCATTTCAACTGTGAACAGGAGATGCCACAAGCTAGTTAAAAACAAGAGCCCACAGACTAAAGAGACACTTTAAGGAGGTGACAAGACAAAAACTAAAGCACTGAAGACGAACTATAGTGGCAACAGCTCCTTGAAAGTTCTTAGATTCAAATTTTCGTTGTCACAGTGGCATCAAACTAAGATGAACAAGACCTCCTGGAATACACTGTGTCTTCCAGGACTATACAACTATAGACAGAAACAGACCCCTCAGCTCCTTCAATGCAAACTTTCACAAGCACGAGACACCACAAACTTTGAGAACACAGGGATCTCTTGATCTGCCTCACTCAGCTCCCAGGAACTCATCACCCAACCCTAAAATCTACAAAGCTTTTCAAGGAGTATTTATGATTCCTAGTCTCCACTATGGGGTCTTTTTAGAACACTAATAAATAAAATTCTTTTGAATCCTAGTCTCCAAAGATTTTTTTCCTTTATCTCCAGCTCACTCCCTTAAATCCACGATTCAGTGTTCTACTGATACAGGTAAATCAAACACAAGAGAACTTTATTACAACTCACCCACTAGCAATTACAAAGTCTGTATTTTAAAAACTTTTTAACAGCAGAACATAGTACTAAAAAGTTGCTTGAATAGATAAGGCTGCTCCTTCTACAAAAGGGATTTCTACCCCTGTCAACACTGAAAAACACACTGAGGTGGCTTCACTGTCATTTACAACTGCTGAATGTAATTTAAAACTGCTGACGAAAACACTAGCACTCTCTAAGAATGCCATTGTTTAGATATAGGTACACATTCCTCATAGACACTTCCTCTCAATTCAGCTAATTTCTTCCCCTTACCTATTATCTGGATTTTCTTCTGCCTTCTCTTCCAGTCTCTCTCATTCATCCTACTATTGTCCACTGTCCCTTTCAGATGCTTAGCTGCATCTCTTGATTCTCCACCTGGTTCTTTCCATCTTTCAGGTGCTGCTCTTGCTAACAGTGCAGAAGACAAGAGACACCTGGCACCAGCCAATGGTGTTTGCTCCTCCTGTTCATAAGAGAAGGGACTTCAAGAGCCACAGGTGAGGCATGGGTGCCTTTGAATGCCACAGCGATACACAGCAGCCAGAGAAGCTGCTGCCAGGAAGCAGTTCATCCACTACTGGTCTCCTCACCTTTGGCAGATACGGTTTAACCACTCGTATTACAGTTCTGGAAAACACCAGTGATGCTGTCACACATGAACAGACTAGCCTGATAAACGTACGTTGCAAGAGGGACAGGAAGAGAGGTGAAGTGTGAGACTACATGTCACTGCTCCTACAAGAGAATGAGTCGTTAGCATCTGGTGAGCCACAAAAGGCCAGGTAAATTCACTTTAAGGGAATACAGACTCATGAAAAGCAAAATTTAATTTTCTTTACACTGGCAGAAAGGAGAAACCCCCATCCACTATTAAAGAAATACCTAAGTGCTTGGATAACCCTGAGAATAACAGAAAATTTGAGTTGAGCTTTTGTTATTACATGACAAACAGACAAGCAAGCCACAAGCTATAACTGAAAGCCCCTAGGTAGTAATTCCTGACATTTTTTTTAGAAGAAAATAATGCTGGACCAAAGCAGAGAACATGCAATAAGAAATTCAGTAGATTATCTGAGTTCCAAACACTACACCACTATAAAAATAAAAGCAACAACTATATCTTTGCTTATAAGCCAGAAAGGCCAAAACCTCTTTTCTGCTAATTAACAAATTAATTGAATTACCCTCAAAATCATTCAGACACCTCCTTCTTGTTCAGCTGTCTGAGTTAATTAACACTTCCAGCTCAATTATTAGTCATTTCTGACTTTCCATCTCATATTACTTATAGAGAATGGGTTACGCAGAAAAAAAAAACGCACAGAGCAATCTTCAAGATTGAACAAAAGAGAACACTCAGTATCCCTACTAAACAACAACCTATTGTTTGTAGATTGCAGCAGATAAGATATATAAAGTGGCAAGTTCTCAAATATTTGTATGATATAATTTGTCTCAGTGTTGATATCATTTCACAGTATCTAAGTTCACTGATGAAGAAATCGGTAACTATACACAGAATGCTATCAAATTACATTAAAAGTGTTAAACAGGTGATGAAATGACAATGTCCCACCCCAACCTACAGCAGAGCATAAGGAAGCAGTTAACAGTCCAAAATGCAAGCGTCTTCATTTTGAAAGGCAAAATAACCTAGCAAAGAGAGACCACATGGCTTCCAATAGTAATATATTAATAGGTTTGTGTCACAAAACCACAACTGGTTTGACAGTGTCATAATAAAGTAAAAATACAGTTGGCTCCACATCTAGCCAGTCTCAACTAATGCAAGAGAGAAATATAGGAGAAAATTAGCTTTTCAGCTTTCTTTGACAAGACAATTACACATTTTTCCTTGCAGAGACAACAGGAACTGCACAGGTCTCTGTCACAGAGTCCCTCATGCCCCCTTTCGTAGCTCTAAGCCTCCATGCATTGCACAACTGTAAAACTGTCAAGTCAAATCCTTGTCACACATTGTAGGACTGTGCTCTGGCTCATGGGGTACCACTCCAATTGGTTAGCAAACAGTCAGGTTGACCAAGCACATCTGATGTAGCCTTAAGCAACCAAACTCATCACAGCCATTTATACAAAAGGCATATTAGAAGTGTGCCTTCAGAAGGGGGAACAAAATCTATCTTTTAAAGGAGACAAAGTATTCTGTTCATGTTTCAAGTGAAATAAAATAAATCTTACACTCTTTATAACCATATCACTTCACAGAATAGTATTAAAGATTGTATGTAATAAACCCACATGAGCAACATTTTCTTTAAGGTGGAATCTGATGAATTTCCCCCTTGTCAACATTATGCAAGCTACTACATGAGAAACAGCATATCCTTTCTTAGGAACAGCTGCAGCACCAGAGTGTAACAGAAATCAATTCAAGAACATCAACAAAAACCACATTTAATAGGATGAGCGAACACATTCCTGTGCAACTGAGGCAGTTCCTTATTCACAAACCTTTTATTACTTAAGCATTAAGGTTAAAAAAAAAAAAAAAAAAAAACACACCCACCATGTAGAGTATGTGGGCAATGTCGCATATTGATTTAATTACTAATTATAGCTGCAACCCCTACTTCACCTTAGAAGTGCATAAAGAGATGAACAGTACATGCACGTTCCAGCTCACACATGGAT
>NW_008599732.1:35960-40806 GCF_000691845.1 Merops nubicus
CTGAGGGATCTGTTTATGTCCTTTCAGACCCTCAGTAGCCGAAAAATAAGAAGCCAAAAGCTCTGTTGTTTCTTACAGCACGTCAGAGGGCTTAAAAACAGCTTAAAACTGTTTTAGGTTCCTTTATCTTAAGGGAACCCAAGTCTAAGTGGTTAGGCTGCCCGCCAAGGATTTAGAGGAATCAGGATGAATTTCCAGCTCCAGCACAGACATGTTACTCAATCTGCCCAAACCCATCTGCAAAATGCAAATCATCATTACCTCAGAGAGACTAGTATGAGAAATACCTTACCGAGACAATGAGATAACTGAAGCTTGAAAAGTACTGGAAGCAATTACTTACATAGCACAACCTAACTGCAGAATGCATTTTCCTTTTAAACAAAAAAAAAAAAAAAAAAAAAAAAAAAAAAAAAAACCACCAAAAACGGATCACAATCAATCCACCAAGGACTTTTCAACATAAAATAACTCTGGCAGATAAATGTGCCTGGTATGACAAATATGTGCCAAACTAAATCAACAGCTATACGGCAGGTGAACAACTTTCAAGTTTAAATTTGTGTTTAACAATAAGTAAATACAATTTGGGGGGGGAAGGGATTATAGGAGGGTTGTGGCCATTACTAGACACTGGGGTGCTTAAGTTATGACCTGCAGAACTTTTCTGCTAAACCAGGACAACCAATCCAGCCCCAGCCCACAAGGCACACACCAGGTCCAGTTCCGAGATGAAGTACTGGCCTACTCAGACAAAAAGTAAACCACAGTACTGTCTGATCTAAACTTTAATCTATTTAAACAAGTGCTGGATCACAGAACTCCTCAAGGACTGCCATGCATTTCTTATGAATAATCACACACCTTGAACCAAGTTCTATCTTAAAATTATAATCCTACTATGATCTCTCAGACTACCTATAAACTAGACCTGGGCTAGTATCATGAGAAGAGACATAAATAACAAACTAAATACTTATTTCCATCTACACACTAGCTGCTGATGTTCCAGAGAAAACCAAGCCAGGACTGGCTCAAGTCCCCAGCCACACTCCAGAACCAGATGCAATGATTGCACCAAATCAGCAATTGTCTTCTCAATCATAGCAGCACAACGTTATTTCAGTTTTGCTGTGTTAGTTTCCCACCTGGCAATGTCCAGCTGCTGATTTGTTAAAAGCTGTGAAACTACGTAAAAGCTGGGAGAAAACCAGAAATTTTTATGAAGCATCAGTTTTAGTCTTCTACCTTCAACTACAAAAAAAAAAAAGCACATCACATCTGCCACTTCTAAGATTAAATTCGACTAACATTAACTCTATTAACAGACAAATTACATAAATGTTTCTTTGGTCAGACTACGAGTTGTCACATACACAGAACATTTTCATTGCTTTTGTTCCCTCTTTACACATTAAAACACTTTAAATTGCAAGAGGTTTTTAAATGTTTTTTTACTTGTTTCTATCCAAATACATTCTGAAACATTTAAGTAAAAAGGTTCTTCACCCTTTTCTAATAAAAAAATAAGGAAATTTTAAACCTATGCTAAGATAGGTACTCTCTATATATTTCAATTATTAACTATGTGTTTTATTGTAAGTCTTGCAGTTCAAAATAAAATTGTCCCCTAATTAACAACTTAGTCCAATACTGTAACAAAGCTTTTATGTTTTGTAAATATCCCTCTTTTATAAGGTATCTAAATATTACTCTTTTAAAGCTCTGTTCATTTTAATTTGTAGTGTCATGTATGTTGACTGCAGGAAGAACACATTTTAGGAAAGGGAAGCTGTTGTCTTTTTTTTTTTAAAACACTAGAATATATATTACGATTTCCCAAAAACCATACAGGCTTTAACAAGCAACAGTAAGAAGAAGACAACCCAAACCCTCCTGACTTAAATAACTACATACCCATAGGTAGGTTCTTTTGGGTTGTAAATTAAAAAAAAAAACCTTGCTTTTTTATATTCCTAAGTGGTCTTCAAACAGGTATCTGCACCAGAGTACTAAGTCATAAACACACTATTTCCTGCAGTGTAGCTTTTGTGTACACTTTTAAAGATGCAGACACATCAATCTTAAATACAAGTCCCTATCAACTCAGATATATTTTCTCTGGTTTAGGTTTTTAGTTTTTCCTAAAAGGAAAAAAAAAAAATATTTTTTTTTTAAATTATCATAAAACCGCAAATAACATCTCTTCATACCCTATAAAATCTCAAATAGAAAGTTCTTAAGGAAACACAGGACAGTGATCTAGAAATTGTTGTCAACATCCACCAAGAGCTCTGGATTAATATGCCAACCACATTATCCCTAATCTGCTTGAAGAAGCTTACACAGCTCTGGTTTGCTATCAGGGACAAATCATAGCTGTTGACTTGAATACAAATAAACAAACAAAAAGAATCCACCCTTTCCATTAACTAATAAGCTACCACAATTTAACTTTAATTTTCCCCGTATAACACAGAATTACAAAATCTACATAAGTTACCCAACTCCTCTGTCCTGGCATAAACCACAATTTCAGCGGAGGTCAGCAAGAATTATGGTCACAAGGTCTCCATTCAGTCTCTTGTAGAATGAATAAGTAAGGAAAAAGAAAAACTCACCCACATTAAAAAAGAAAAAGTACTTGCATGTGATTTCTTTTAAATTAGAAAAAAAAAAATTGAGGCTTTAAAAACACTATCTGAATTAGTACAAAACAATCTTTAAAAAGTATCTAAAAGTTCATTCTGCATTTACATGTAATTCAGGATGCTCTAACATGGAATAAAACCCCTCACATTTGGTAGTTCTAAAAGATTAAACTGCAACCAAAAGGTACTAACATACAGCTAGATCCTCTCAAAGTATAGCCAGCAACATTAAAGAGTACTTTTAATAAGCTGCTGGTTAAAGCTACAGAAAACATGAACTCCGCTAACTACAAAATTATATGGCTTTAATAAAAACAGGACAGAAACCTTAAGGGTTATCAACACTGAGGTGACAGAGTAATATTAGGAGAATATATTATACAACTTCAGTCTCAAGCCCACCTTAGGTAGGTAAGGTCCCTAAGCATATGCCTGATTAAGCACCTGTGTAATACCACCGGCATTTTGCTCAACAGATTAAAATTAAGTATTTGATTAGGTAGCCTACTTAATCAAAGACTTAAGTTCTTGGGTTTACAAACTCCCATGTTATTTACATTTTTCTATACAGTCTCACATTTTACTTCCCGATTACTTGAAAAGCATTTTCTTCAGTAAAGAGTTTTGGGAAATTAATATACATAAGGGTTGACTACAAGGAAAGCATGCCAGAGATTTACTGAACTAAAATTCTGTGTTTGAGCTCAAAAGACCCACAACCTAAAAAAATTCTGTTTTCTTAAGCCTTTCATACCTTCCCTTTCAGTTTCTCAGATTCAAGGTGAATAAAACCATACACAAAATTAAATCCATTCCATTTGTGTTTTAAAATAATGAACATCAAAAAGACAAAAAGAGCACTGAATAGGATTATTACTTCCTGGATCAGCCTCTCTGACATACATCTGATGCTTCCTGTGCTGTGCACTCATTCTTCTTTCTAATCTCCCACTTTCTTCTATCTCCCCTTCACTACAAAAGACAAACCCCCTTAGCATCTTAAAAAAATAACACCAAACCCCACACGGCTATCCCTAATGACCTACTTTCTGATGGCTGCTCTCAATGCTTCCCACAGGTCAACATGTTAAAGCTACTGTTTGGAAGTTCTAGACCTACACTCCCAGCTACTTCCAATTATATCAGAGCATCCACTTTTAAAGACCTTAAAGGTCTTCCTATAGGTCATCACACAGCTGACCACCCCTAGCCCACACCTAGTCTCCCTCCTCAGGCACCTGGCGAGCCACCTGTGACACATCCAGCCATGCTGTTCTTGCTTCTCCACCTTCCACAACTCTGTCCTAGGTTTGCCTGCTTCTCCAGACACCTCCTCAACAAGGCAGTAAGATATGCCTTCTCTCTGATTTCCTGCAGCTTTCTTTGCCACTTGCTACTAGAAGACCATCTCCTGCTCCCACTTGCTGCCCATGTTTCTTGGCAACTTCTTCAGTTTTCAGATCTTCACACCTTCTTCCAACATTATTCCTCCAGTTTGGAAGGGGCTGCCCCATTAATACATCTACTCATTTCAGAGATAAGAACAATAAAGTAAGCTCTTCTCTCGACCATAATTACAAAAAAACTACTGAATCTGGTTAGGTAGCTGGTGGACTATCAAGTCTAATGTGAGCAACCTAACACCGCAGTGAGACTGGTGTTGCAGTAACATACACATCTGCATCTATTTTTAACATGACTGTGCTGCCCTCTCCCTTATCCACACAACTGGGGCAGGCTCCAAAGCCGCCCAGATTAGACCAGCCAATTGCAGACTCATGCTAGCACAGTCTAATGAGTTACTGCTCATCAGTAACAAACAACAGTAACTCTCTTTATGGCTGCTTCCACAACATTCCACATCCAAATTCAAATGTGGTGGTGGCTGCAGTTACTAACAGTGAGCAGCAGGTCATTAAGCTCTGCAACCATACCTTCTATACCCAAGAACTGAAACCATTGCCTTACCTACAACAATGCCACAAGAAATCTGTGGATGTCACAGCATTCAGCAGAGAAACTGTAGGAAATTCAGGGGTTAAGTGGTATTAAAATACCTACAAGAACATCAGAAGGTGTTCTTGTTGATTTGAATCTTGCTGATTGTTGATAGGGCCAAGAGGAACCTAATGAGGTTCAACAAGAATAAGTGCAGAACCCTTCACCTGAGCAGGAGTCATAAAATGCATCAGTAC
>NW_008599733.1:0-2747 GCF_000691845.1 Merops nubicus
CGCCGTGCCCTGCTGCTGGCCACCGCTCCTGGCCGTGGCCGAGAAGAGACGCCAGACGGCCACGGGAAAGGTCTTTGTCCTTGGGAAACCCCGCAGGCCCCGCCCTCGGGTTCGGGGTGCTCTGCCCTCAGCCGTACCCCCGTTGCCGCCCATCGCCCGCTCGTGCAGGTGCCGGGAGATAGAGCCCCAAGAACTCACATCCACAGCCCGTGCTCCGACTCCCTGCTTGGCCATGTTGGCCATGATCCAGAAAGGTGTTGTCATGGCAAATATGGCCACTAGCATTCTGGGAGGGGGTGCATTGATGGGATCCTCCCCTCTGCTCAGCCCTGGCAGGACACTTCTGGGTGCTGCTGGGTCCAGTCCGGGCTCCCCAGTGCCAGAGGGACGTGGACATACTGGAAGGCCCATCAAGGCAATGAAGGAGCTGGAGCATCTTGCATACAAGGAGCTGTTTGAGCTGGCACTGAACAGCCTGGAGAAGAGAAAGCTCTTGGAGATCTTGTGTGTGGATCTGCAGACCTAATGGGGGGTATGGAGAAGGTGGATGCAGGCTCTTCCCAGTGGTGCCCAGTGACAGGATAAGATCCAATGGACACAAGCCAGGTACAGGAAATTACATCTGGACATAAGAAAAACTGTTTTCATTCCGTGAGGGTGGTCAAACAGTGGCCAAGGCTGCCCAGAGAGGTGGTGTAGTCTCCATCCTTGGAGATACCCAAAACCTAACTGGACCCGGTCCCATTGCTGACCTTCTGGAGTAGTGGTTCCACTAGATCATCTCCAGAGGTGCATCCCAGCCTCTCCAGTGCTGTCTCTGGCTCTGTCCGTCCTGGTGCCCTCCTATGCCATCAGCCCAGGAGCTGCCGGCAGGCTACTGCTTGAGGACTGGAAACAAGTTTGGGCACCACAGGATAAGAAACACCTTGAGAGGCTGGAACAGGTTCAGAGAAGGGCAATGAAGCTGGTGAAGGTTGTGTGGAACATCTTATGAGGAGTGGCTGAGGCACCTGGGATCTAGTCTGGAAAAGGCTGAGAGGAGACCTTACTGCTCTCTACAACTCCCTGAAAGGAGGTTGGAGTGAGGTGAGAGCTCACCTCTTCTCCCAAGGAACCAGCAACAGGACAAGAATCAATGGGCTGAAGTTGCCCCAGGGGAGGTTTCGACTGGATACTAGGACAAATTTCTTTCCTGTCAGAGTGGTGAGGCCTTGGCCCAGGCTGCCCAGGGGAGGTGCTGGAGTCCCCAGCCCTGGAGGGGTTCAAAAAATGTGTAGAGGTGGCACCTGGGGACACCTGGGGACGATCACGGCTTAGTGATCATGGTAGTGTTGGGTTAATGGTTGGAGTTGATGATCTTGGATCTTTCCAGCCTTAACAATTCTATAATCCTACAAGTATCAGTCAGCTGTACATTGATACACCATACTGGAACAGAACAAAGCCCACCAAGTATTTCATCCTAGCTTTTATTACAGAAAAGCGAGTAACAGGTCAGTCACCATGCCATGGGCGGGGGGAGAGCCAGAGCCAGAGCCAGCCCCACCTGCCAAAGCTCTCGGTACGGAATTCACTCTGCAGATGGACCCTGGGACACTTCGCCGCTGGAGGAACCTCAGCGCACTGGGTAGAAATCATCCAGAAGCTCTCCTATTCTTCTCTTTTCTGCAAACAGCAGCAGAGAGAGTTGTGAAAACCACGTCACCGTTTGAAATCAGTTCCGAAGAGTTTTAATATTAAGCCTTAAGCGAAACCAAGCCACCAAAAGTGTGGGTTTTGCTGCCAACAGCCAACTACTCGTTCACCTCAGAAACAAAGTATGAACTTCTTTTCCACGGGGCTGAACTTCAGATCCCCGTGAAGGGATCTCGGTGCTAACAGTTCTTTACTCCTACACATTCCTTCCAACATGGCATAATGTGGATTGCAATCCAACAGCCAGTGTCACCCGACTGGATTTTAACAGACAAAATTCATCAGTCTGCCGTTGCACTGCTGGGCTTGGTGACTATGTTTAGCAAAATGCTGTTCTTCACCAAGGCTCAAAGACAGCAAGAGCAACAGTGCTTCAGGTTTCCTGATGCTCCTATTTATTCTTTTTTCACCTGCTGCTTATTTTTGGAATATTCGTGACACTGTTTTTAAATTGACAGGTACTGCAATTTGAGGAGTATAAAGGAGATTTGAGCCAGGTGGGGGTCAGTGTCTTTTCCCAAGGAATAAATGACAGGACAAGAGGACATGGCTTCAAGTTGTTCCATGGCAGGTTTAGGCTGGACATTAGGAAAAATTTCTTACCCAAAAGGGAAGAAGCAACCAACCCCCAAAGGGTTGTCAAGCTCTATGCCAGGATGCCCAGGGCAGTGGTGAAGTCCCCATCCCTGGAGGGGTTTCCAAGCCATGGAGATGAGGTGCTGAGGGACATGGATTAGTGGGGACCTGGCAGCATTAACCATTGGACTTGATGATCTTGAAGATCTCTTCTAATTGCAATGATTTTATGACTCACGAGAATAAACAGCTGAATTGTGATTTTACAAGAATAAAACCTGTGATTTCTAACTTTCATTACTTTATTTATTCTTCAGTGTCACAAGTTTGGTTTGTTCTTATGTGGCTCTGCCATTTTTATATTAAATAATCTTTTATGAGGAAAAGTTGGTCATCAAGGCAGCTGATCAATAAAAATACCTATTTTCAGATCATAAAACCCTTAAAACTGTTGCAGTTTAGATTGTGAATAAGCA
>NW_008599733.1:2829-3183 GCF_000691845.1 Merops nubicus
CAGGAAAGAGTTAGCAGTTAGTATGACTTGATAGAAAAGAACAGATTCTGCCAGCAGCCCAGCAACACCTTTACATGCATTAGCAGTTACTAACTGGTACGTTAGGGCAGGCTGAGGTCTTTTTTAAAATACCAACTTCTCATACCTGCTGGTTTAAAGTCTTCTGGGTGGTGCCTGACGTACTCAAACAAGTCCCTGTCCAGCTTGGCATGGACATACTCCATACGTTTCAGAAGGTAATAGCCAGCGAACCACCCCACGGTGGCAAACAGGACCTGGCGGTGAACACCTGCAGGAGAAGGAGCAATGTCCCCTCACCTGCTTTCCCCCCTCCCCAGCCCCACACCCCCTGCT
>NW_008599734.1:0-2681 GCF_000691845.1 Merops nubicus
GCTGCTCGGAGCAGGACGCCAGCTCGGAGCAGAGCTTTGTGACACAACATCAGGTGTTCAGGCCCAATCTTTACCCGCTTCTTTTTTGTTTGTTTATTTTTTTTCTTTTTTTTTTAATAACATTTAAAGTCATGCAGGTAAAAGGAAGCATTCTCACTATTTGAGGGGAAAAATAAAAAAAAGGAATTTTCTGTAGCTTCCTAACCCCAAACCTCGCAATGGTATATGCATCTTGGCTCACTAATTTCTGTTACTTTTCATAGTTCTGTCGGAAAAAGGTGGTGTTAGTTGGACACCTGCTTTACAATGGGCTTGCCCGACTGCGAAGCTGATTTTTGAATATACCTAACACATTCAGCCTGTTTAAACTCAGTCTTAGAACCTTAAATTAAGAGCCCTGGAAAAGTTTGTTGTATGTTCTTTAGAAACGGCTGCTTCATCATCCCCCCCTCCTCTTTTAGTGCTCTGTGTAGGTCAAAAGTTAATTACAAATGTCTTGGTCAAACGGGAGAAGCAGTTTTCCCAGGTCCGTGTACTCTGCTCCTTTTTGCTTTGCTTTAAAGCAGTTTCTCCCAAAGGATTTAAGCAGAGTTGTTAAAGAAGGACTGTGTGCTGTTCAGTAACAAGAGATTCAAACTGGAGTTTTCTCATCTGCTGTATGCTGAACAAAATCAGCGTCTTGGTAAGCTGGAAGCTTCTTCCCCATGTTCCTTGGTGCTAAAATTTGGTAATCTATATAGATAAACAATTTGTTATTAAGAAGTAGGTTAGATTTTTGCATCTACTGGTGTATCAAACAGGCCCTGTTAGTAATTCCAGAAAATAAAGTCAAGTGACTTAGAGCTACTGTACCTGCCTTGGAAGAGGCCAGGCTTAAATTTCACCAAAGACCCGAAGGCAACTAATAGTGTTCTGTGAACAATAGCAGGTTTTGTTAGACACCTATTCCCCCTCTCTCTCCCTCTCTTTCCATCTAAATAGGGCAAAAGTATTTGTTGCTGACTGCTTTGTTTCTTTCCAGGTGCTAGTGAACACTGCCTGCTGTTTTCTGATGCTGGTTGCTAAGCTCATCCAGTGCATGGTGTTCGGGCCTCTGCGTGTCAGTGAGCGGCAGGTAAGATAACACCTTGCTTTGTATTTACCACTGTAGTTTTCTGCAGGGAATTGCCGAAAATATGCAAGAAGATTAAATTTTAGAACAACATAAAGTTAAATGTTACATTTGTTTGGCGGCTTTATCCACAGTCACAAGCTTCCAGCTCATTTCTGAAGGGAATTTTTCGTTTTCACTGCTCCTGTTGTATTTTACAAGCCTGTGGTCAACATGGCTGAGTACTCTTGTACCTAGTTTTGTGCTGTGGCTACTGGAGAAGTTCTTTCCATCCTCATCTGCTGAACAGATGATTTTTCTCCCTTCAGATTTAAGAAGGAATTGGTGGGTGTGTATGCTCAGAGAATGGAGGTGAGCAGGGCTGAAAACTCAAGGCTGCCTAGTCCTGCTCCTGGGCTAGGAGAGAATGTTTTTAAAAATTCACTGCGGGAACCATTAGAGCCCAGGCTTTTTAAAAACGGGATCCTGCAGAAGATAAAAGCAGCAGCAGTAGGATGAATAGTACCTTTATCTTTCTCTAAAAAAAAGGCAGATTTGTACATTGCTCTGTAGCAGTAGCAGCAGCCTGAGGTCTGTTCACATATTTTAATAAAAAAGTGTGTAAATGCAGTTCCTTACTTAGGAGAAATCAGGCCGTGGTGATGTTTGACATGCAGAACTGAGGCATGTAAAGCTTCATGAATAACCGTGGATCTCCCAAAGCCTGTTGTCTCTGTGATTCACATCCCGTAGAGCCTGTGAGTGATTGTGTTAAAAACAAGGTACTGTCCAACTCAGTTGGGCCAGATTTTCCTTCCAGTCTGTGTTGACTGTAAGGCTGTGGAATTTTAACCAGCGATAATTTCCAGGATGTTCTGTACCCTCTTCAAAACTGAAGTGAAAAGCAGTAACCGTGTGGTTCCATTTGCGTTTGGGCAGTGGTGGATGTTCCAGTTCTCATATAAAAGAAAGCCGGTTATTAATATTTCTGAGCCAAAAATGGCAGCATCAGGAAGGAATCCTGGGCCTGTCTTAACAAAACTCCTGGTGATTTCATTGTGGTTTTTAACAAAATATTTTATTTCATAAATTATTGTTTGCCCCACCAAGCTGTCTTGCTCTCTGCTGCTTGACACCATCGTATTGTTTCCTTCATATTGCATGTATGTGGGATTAATTTATTTTTTTCATTGCTTTGGGTTTGCAGCCCAGTAGCTGCATTACTTGGGTGTGGAGAACCAAATTCACATCACATTTGGTTTGTGCTCAGCACTAGTTCAGAAGCACAGCAGGAAACTACCTTGTGCTCTGTGTAGCACAGTTATGCTGTGGTGGTACCAAAGACTAGAGCAATACTTTTAATAATCTAGTTTAAAAATAATATTATAATTTTCTATTTTGTTTTTAACATTTTTAATAAGTTTTTAATTTAGTAAGGTGAAGTGCTGGGGTCTGAACCCTGAGCCTCTGAATTAAGGTTGACATATGGGTGATTCCCACAGCCCTTCATAAAGAGGTGGTGAGTTTGCCTTATAGCTTCCCCCCAGGGTGCAGCTGGCCCTGCAGGGGGAGCCACCAGGGGAAAGAGCCC
>NW_008599734.1:2750-13747 GCF_000691845.1 Merops nubicus
TCTGTCTGTGGAGTGCACTCCACAGAGCTTCCTGGTTCAGGGCAGACCTCCTGACTCTCCATGGGGCTGGGCCCTGGTCTGTTTAGACCTTTGCGAACGCGGGTCGATCGGGTGAGAGTCGCCATGTGGGCAACTTTCTCTTATGTATTTAACTGGCTGGTCTGGCTGTTTCCCACACCAACTATGGGCAACCTCAGCTCACTGTTTGTACCACTTCTTGTGGGCCGAGTCACATCTTCTCTGGGATCGTTGGGGGTGGCGTCGATTATGTACCAGCTGATGGATCTGTTTGTACCCCTGGCAGTCATTCATGTCAAAACGTTTTTGTCTACAATACAGTCTGCCTATTGGTTTCTCTTTCTGCTGGCTGCATTGTTTTTGTTGGGCCTGGTCATTGGCAGAACATAAGGGTAACATATAGTTTCAAGACATGCTTGCAGCAGGCTGTTGCTAATATAATGTCATGTTTCTACTCCCATCTTTTTCTCCTTTTCCCTCCTCCTCTCCCCTGCATGTGGATTGTCAGGGCTTTCACTGCAGTAACCAAATATTTTCCTTTACAGCATCTCAAGGATAAATTCTGGAACTTCATCTTCTACAAGTTCATCTTCATTTTTGGCGTGCTGAATGTTCAGACGGTGGAAGAAGTGGTGATGTGGTGCCTCTGGTTCTCTGGACTTGTGTTTCTTCATCTCATGGTTCAGCTCTGCAAGGATCGCTTTGAATACGTAAGTTTTGGTCAAGGACTCTTCTGGGACACGATTCTGTTTCTGGTCTGGGCACTGGCTCATGATAGGTTACAACAGGTCATTTAGGCCTTTTACCCACGTGCACCTCCCAGTAGCTTCAAATACTTGCTTTGAAGTGCAATGTCAAATCTTCCTCCTTCAGTTTTCCCATGAGACAAATGGGGCTGAAGATATTTATTTTCTTTGATAAACTGCTCCTTATACATGCCCTGTAGTTACTGTTGCATAATTTGGTGAGACGTCTTCACAGCTCACCTTCGTGAGGAAATCTTGATAACGGAGCACCCTGTAGACTGGTGTCCTTTAGGACTGGTCCATGAAGCTCTTTTCTGTGGATCCTGTGCTCAGGTTTCAAGCTCATTTACACCTCCCAAATGTTGACTGCTGATGTCTTTACAATGTACAGTTCAGTTTTCTCCATGATCTACGTCCTGCTTTCTGTGAATACCACTAGTAAATTCAGTACAGATGCAGAAATTGAAGGCTAGGCAAGGAAGAAGGAGCCAGAATTTGAACAGTAAATCTTGCCCGTTAAAGAGCTACAGTGGACGTGCATTTTCCTCAGCTTCTCTGTCCTGGAATAAAAGTTTGAACAAAATCAAATCCACAAATTTCCTTTTGATAGCTCTGTGCTTTGCAATTTTTAAAATTCATGTCCAGTAAGGCCTGTTAATTCACAAGTAGCTATGCACTGAGCTTGAAACTGGGCTGGTTTGGGTTAGGAAAATCGAGACAGCAGTGGCCAAGGCAGTCATCTGGTATTTTTAGTGTTGTTCAGAAAGCTGTGAAAGAACAAAGCTCCTGTGGGAAGAAATCCTTATTATATTCCTTCTGCATTCAAAGCATGTATCGTAATTCCGTACTTGGACAAATGGTGCTTGTGTGATCTGCCTCGCAAACTCGGCCGTGTGGAACTGAACCAGATACAAACAAGGAAGAAGGAACCAATTTAAAAACAAAACATTAGTCAACTTTTATCATGAGACCTGGGCAAAGCTTTGGGGAACTCCTTTCCTTGTCGTGTTCTCCTTCCTGCCCTGGAAAAAGGGGTCGGACCACCTAAATACTTGGCCTCTTGGGCTGTCTTTGATTTAGACAGCTGAGGTGTAGCCTACTGTTAAGGTAGTTTGGAGAATTAATACGCTGTACGTGCTGTTGAATGAGAAAACTGTTGTCAGTAGCCTCTGTATGTCAGTCTCTGGCCGTGAGTTAAATTTTTGGGGGGGGTGTCTCTTTTTGTCCAGAACAAAACACCATTGAAAGAACTAGAAGCTGAAAGATAAAGCTGGACAAATTCAGGTCAGCTGTAAGGTGAAAAAATGGCACAATAATTCTCATTGCTTAGAGACTGTGTATTAAAGGTTAGATGTCTTTCTAAAAACACATGTTCATCCTGAGCTGTGGATTTGGTGCAGAAACTACCATATGAGAAAGTGTCTGTGGTTTTCTTGCACAAGTGATCTAAACATTACAACCAATAATTGTATTATTATAATTGTATGCATCCCTTCTGGTTTTAGAAGCCTGGTGGACGTAAATGAGAGCAAGCCCAACGAGACTTTGGGATGGTGTGTGGCTGTAGCTTCATTCTGCATCATTTGTTACTATGTGCAGGGGTTGGGGTCATAAAATAATTTTTATTCTAGAAAGAAAAAGATTTTTCCCAAATGAAGGCTTGCTTGGTGAGGTGCCTATGGAAGGCAAGGTGAGTGAAGTGCCCCTTTAAACCTGTTATGTATTTTTGTGTTTGTGTTGCAGCTTTCCTTTTCTCCCACGACCCCCATGAGCAGCCACATCAGAGTCCTGACCCTGCTCATAGCCATGCTCCTGTCCTGCTGTGGATTAGCTGTCGTCTGTGGTGTCATTGGCTACACCCATGGCATGCACACGCTGGCTTTCATGGCAGCAGAGGTGAGACTTCCTTAGCACCTGTTGTGCTCTCTGCTTTGCTTTTCACCTCTCACCTGGGGGGTATTTTGGTGTAGTTTTCTCTTCGTTCCCCCCAAGGAAAAAACTCCAAAGACACAAAAAAACCCCTCCCCTGTTTTAGAGTAGTTGCCATATCTGCACAATTTCTCTCTTCAGAGTTCAAGCCTGCAAAAAAATCTTTGTCTGCAGAAGAGAATGAGGGGATAAATCCATAAGATGATGCTGACATCAAATGGCAGCCCATAAAAAAATAATAGCTCTACTTCATGAGTACTGCAGGAAGGATCTGTTGAAATGGCCACTAGAGAGAGGGAGAGAGCACGTATAAAAGTGTAATGTGCATCTCAGCCTGGTTCTTGGAGGTTGCATTTTCTATGTCATTTCTCCCAAAAAGAAGTGAGACTAACATCTGTTCATTAAGGCACCCTCGTGGGATTTGCTTCTGTTTGTGTAAAAAGTTGTGTCTCAGCTGAGATGAGCAGAGCAGGTCTGTCCTCCTGAACCCTTTGCAACATGGAGTAAACATCAATATGTTTGTGAACATCAGTATGTTTGTGATACTCTGGTGGGTTGTTGCACTTTTAAGATTATCACCTCCTTGGGCAGAGTGCAAGTAAGTCATGTTAGCACATCCTTAGTTCAGATACCAGGTAGCACGTGCTGTTTATTTGTCTTCTATCTTGAGTTTATACTTGGAGTTAGTGAGGAGGAGAGAAAACAGCTAATAGTAGAAGAATGTGATGCTAGTCACACCACAGCTCAGCTATTTAACATGCCAGTTTACTTTTCCCTAAATACAAGAATATGTTAGGCCAGATTTTGTAATGCTGGAGCAGAAGGGTAGTGGAGACTTGCTCGTGTCTCAGACAGGTGGGGCTTGGTGGTGGTGTGTCTCTTATCTTGGCTTGGCAGAAGGACATATCAGCCTCCTACCAGCCTGGGGTGGGTTTATCAGGAAGCATTGTGGTGCTGAAGTGTCGTCCTGTCAGTGCTGCGGGTGTTCTGGGTTGCAGGATGGCACCTGGCTGTTCATTTTGAGGGGAGCTGTGCTCCCTGCTTCTTAACACAGGAGTGGCTCTGTCAGCATAAGTGTGAGGTGGTCAGCCAAGCCGTGGAGCCATGCAGTCGAGTTTGATAGCCTTGGATGGACTCTGGAAAGTTGTCTGAGCATTGATTGAACTCGTTTATACTTCGGTCTGTGCAATTTCCAAAGGCAATTTCACAAATTCCACATCTAACTTGGCTTTGTATATACAAAAGAGCTCTTTGAGTTGGTTTGGGTCTTCTGTCTGATAATGTCCCTGACTATCATCCGATACATTTATGGTGCAGACCTGCCAAGAATCCTTCCATTTACCCCTCTTCATACCATTTGTGAGTTGACAGGCCTTTCTCCTGTTAGCCTTCTGACTTTCCTTCGAAGCAAAAGAATTCTAGCCTATCTAATCATTCCACATATGCAATTAACTAATACCTTGCCCTTCTGTGACCATTTTAAATATTCCCTCAGTGGACTGGGCGACTGTGAGGAGTTTCCTTGATTTTAACACCCAGCACTCGTGTAAGTAGAGCAACACGCTGAGGTTCCTTCCCGTACCAGTACTGGCAGTGACACCTCCTGGCAGTCCTCAGGCTCTCAGCATTCAGTCTTGCAGACTAAAATGCTTTCTGGCTGGTGGCTGGTGGCAGGGAGTACCCTGCCAAGCGTATTCCATTAGTGTGGATTTAATCACATTAAGCTACGTGAGGCTATTCATCTTTCTCCTGACCCTGGCACCACTGATGCAGCGAGGTGCCTCAGGGTTTGCAGGAAAGCAACAGAGATGGTTTTTCTCAGGTTTTAGTGAGGCTTCCCCTTGTTCTGTGTTCGTCAGCTTCTTTTTTTCCGGCAAAGGGTGGGTGTGCAAACGCCCAGAGGAGGTTGAATACTGTCTGGATTTTTGAGTGAATGTTAAGCTTTTTTGCCTTAATATATGGTATTTGAGGATGAGAGTATAGCAAGTGACATCCAGTCTGTATCTACCTTTGCATCTTTTCATTGTGTGAAAGAAAGTGGCCTACTGTACAGTTAGACCCTCAGATGGCAGTTGTGTAACTCAGGGTACAGTGTTGTACTTCCTGCAACAGGAAACTGTTGGAATGCTGGAAACATTTCTGGAAACAGTGGGGGAACCAGAGACCATTGCCTTGACAGAATCACAGACTGATTTGGGTGGGAAGGGACCTTTCAAGGCCATCTGGTCCAGCCCCCCTGCAGGCTGCAGCTAGAGCAGGTTGCTCAGAGCCCCGGCCAACCTCACCTGGAATGGTTCCAGGGATGGGGCAGTGACCACCTCTCTGGGCAGCCTGGGCCAGGGGCTTACCACCCTCAGTGTCAAACATTTCTTCCTGCTCTCTAGTCTCAATCTCTCTCTTTTAGTTTGAAACCATCCCCCCTTGTCCTGTCCCAACAGGCCCTCCCCAAAAGTCTGTCCCCAGCTTACTGCAAGGCCCCTTGAAGTCCTGAAAGCCCTCCAGAAGGTCTTCTAGGCTGCAGTAGGGTCTCTGCACTTGCTCATTCTTTTAACTCTGATGCTCCTGCTGCCTCAGCACTAACCAGCCCAATTCATGTCTTGGCAACATTAACTTCTGAAAAGTTGCAAAGTTTAAGAGTCCTCAGACTTCTTCCTGACAGATGTTTTCCTTACTGGAGAAGTTGTGTGTGCTGGTTTGGACACAGATTTGTGCTCCATGGCTTATCTATCCAGCAGCTCAGGTAACATTTCTGTTTCACCACTGGCATGCTTACAATTCTCCTCTGTGGTCTGCTCAAAGTTTCACTGTAGCCAAAACCCTCCTGTGAATAAGATGCAGACTCTGCCCACCCCCCACACAGGAGACAGAAGAGGGTCTTATAACATGCTTCGCAGGAGCACCTTGTGTGCTAATTAACTTCTTAATTAAAGATGTTTGTGCTGAGAGGAGCACAGCGTGCTGGGTGGCTTCCTGTTACCTTTGGGACATTTCTTTCTGTTATTTCAATGATCTGTGCTGAACCCCTTATTCCAGAAAAGATGGTGCCAGTGTTGAGTCACAGGAACACTTTATTTTAAAGCCAACACTTGGCAGCTAAGTTGGATATTATTAAGGGTTAAATATGCACAGAAACATTTTAAGGGTGCTTTTTACAGATGCAAAAAAATGACCCAAACCAACCATTTTATTGCTATATTGGGAAGTTAGTGATTTTGTTATGTTTTCTGTACTGTTTTTAATACCTTAGGCTGAAGACATGTTGTCAGACCAGTTTTACTGGGGTGGCTTCAGATGCTTCTGATAAATCCTCTGCATCTTGGTGTTAGTTGACCCCAGGTGGGCAGTCTCTGAATGGGTTTGTCCCATCCCATTCCCAGGAAAAACAGGAGGGCTGGGGCACTGTGGGCCTGGCAGGTTAGGGAGAGGTGATGGGGCCACGTTTCTTAGATGATGAAAGCCCGTGGAAGTGTGGTTAGGCATTCTGGAAACAGTTATTTCTGGTAATTCATCTCTACACTTCTGAGCTCCTTACACTTTCTGATACTCAGTTTTCTTCTCTATACTTAGTACAGAGAACCAAGTATGATTAAAGAGAAGTTACTTCTGCAGCGTTCACATCTCAGCAAAGGGGGCAAATTATCTGAAGGTGCTTCCCTGGTTTTTGCTCAAATTCCTGCTACTATTCAGTCCTTCAGATTGTTCTTGAGCAGTGGGCTGAGAGGTAGTTGGTGCGTTTGTGGTCTTGACATCCACTGAGCGACAAGAATTTAAAAAGTCAGTATGTCTTACATAGTGGGGGGAAAAGTGAGACTTGACAGGAGTGATGATAGTGGCAGCTCCAAGATCATTGTTTGTTTGAGAATAATTTCTTCCATATTTATTTATAAGCTTCATGTTTGTCACGGGTACGTTGTCACCGCTGCTTGACAGGACCAATGGTCTCTAGTGACCATTGGTTGACGGGAACTCGTTAAGCTGCAATAAAGGCATTTTGTGTTCTAGCCCTTCAGCCTCTGCCTGTGCACCATTCTCCCTGACAGAATGTTGTTAACATATCTTTATTTTTTTCCTCCCCCTCTTCTGTAGTCTCTGCTTGTGACAGTCAGAACTGCTCATGTGATTTTACGGTGAGTACCTGATGCTTTGCAGGATGGTTCTTCAGGAAGGAATTGCAGGTAGCATATTGATTTAAGAGGTGTATGTAGTTGCCTTGTTGAATTGAAAATCCAGGTTTGGAGATCACAGAATGGTTTCTGTTGGAAAGGACCTTAAAGATCCAACCCCCCTGCAGGGAGCAGGGACATCTGCAACCAGAGCAGGTTGCTCAGAGCCCTGGCCAACCTCACCTGGAATGGTTCCAGGGATGGGGCAGTGACCATCTCTCTGGGCAATCTGGGCCAGGGGCTCACCACCCTCAGTGTCAAACATTTCTTCTCTCTAGTCTAAATTTCCTTCTTTTGGTTTGAAATCATCCCCCCCTTGTCCTGTCCCAACAGGCCCTGCTCAAAAGTCTGTCCCCAGCTTTATGACAGGCCCCTTGCAGTCCTGGCAGGCCACCAGAAGGTCTCTCCAGTTGGAGCCTTCTCCTCTGCAGCTGCCCAAGCCCAGCTGTCTCCTGCTGGGCTCCCAGCAGAGGGGTTCCCCCCTTGGGTCATTGCTGGGGCTCCTCTGGCCCCGCTCCAGCAGGTCCCTGTCTCTGCTGTGCTGAGGACTCCAGAGCTGCCCCAGCACTGCAGGGGGGTCTCCCCAGAGCGGGGCAGAGGGGCAGCATCCCACCCTGCCCTGCTGCCCACGCTGCTGGGGGTGCAGCCCATGCTGCTGGGGGCTTCTCACCCCCAGCACTCTTAAGTCCTTCCCCCCAGGGCTGCTCTCCAGCCCTTCACCCCCAGCCTAGGCTGACACTGGGAGTTGCCCTGACATTGGTACAGGACCTTGCACTTGACCTGGTTGCCCCTCATGAGGTCCGCACAGGCCAAAGGTGGTTCACTTTAGCCTGTGCTATTTTTAAGCACGAATTCTGCAAGGCATGGGTGGCTTTAGTGGGTGCTAATAGCTTGAGGCATGGATTAAAATGGATTGGTGATATGCTACTTAATGTCATCCTGCTGGATTTCTCTTAAGATCTTAATCTCTAGAACTTTTGCTTTAAAAAAAAAACCAGCCTGCATGTGTATCTGTAATGCATGTATCTAGCACAGAACCTCTATGCCCAGGTCACTGTTGGCATTTCAGGTCTGTCTCAAATGCCTTAGGTGCTGAATATGTGGGTCTGTAGATAATCCCAAGACCAGCTTTTGGTACATGGAGGAGTTTTTAGCAAATGCTGCTTCTTCTCTGTCAGCTGGTGGGGTCTGTAATGCCAGTGTGGGCCAGGCATTGATTGCTTTTTGCCTTTTTAAAATGTTGCTGTTTGAACCCAGGAACCTTAAAAAAAGTCCTTGAGGGAAACACAGGGTGTGGGCCATGGGCTTAGAGCAGGCAAAGAATCCACACCCAGGAGTTGCCTGAGAAAGGGATAAAACAGTTTGAAAGCTAGAGATACTATTTAACAACAGCAACAAAAAAGAGATTAATTTGAATTTCCCCATTCTTGCAGATATGCAATTCATCTCTGGGACCTCAGCCACGAAGGAATGTGGGAGGACAAAGGCACTTACATCTACTACACAGATTTTGTCATGGAGCTAACCTTGCTCTCACTGGACTTGATGCATCATATTCATATGCTGGTAAGTAACACTGGGCATAATGTTGAACAAATGGAGTGGCATTAAAATAAAGGGGACTGGGTACACTTGATATACGTTTTATTTATGAGTTCTCACAAATAAATTTGTTATGGACTATTAACTGCTATGTGGTTATCTGCTTAATGGGTGTTTAGTTAGCTTTGTTATTGAGCCATATCAGACCGCATTATTTTCACTGGCAGCAGGGGACATGAAGCTGAACAGGACTGAGTACAGCTTATCCTGATGATAAATGCTGTGCAGCTCAGGTTGTGCCTGGGGCTGGAGTGTGTAGCCATACCTGGGAGCACGGGTGCTGAGTCTGGGTGGTCTCAACAACAGAAAATCTCTTCAGTGCCGATTCCTCCGTTTCTTTAAGACCTGATGCAGCTTCTCTTGTTCCCCGTGGCTCCCGTTTCTAATGGCCGTTCTGCTTTTTGCCCCGAGCTGTTTGGCAATATCTGGCTGTCCATGGCCAGCCTGGTGATTTTCATGCAGCTGCGTTACCTGTTCCACGAGGTCCAGCGCAGAATCCGGCGGCACAAGAACTACCTGCGTGTGGTTGGAAACATGGAAGCGAGGTGAGCCTCTGGGATCTGGGTGGGGACCTTGGAGAGAGGATCCTGAGCAAGAAGTTTCATTTTCTTTTTACTGGGGACACCCTTTCTGCTTCTGACAGATGTGTAGGATTGACTTTTATAATGGCAGTATTACATGTTACTAGCAACAAGCAAACTCTGTGTCCGCTGTTTCTTCTCCTGTATCCTCTTGTCCACTCCCCTGCTCGGGTCACGTAAGTTCTGCAGAGCTCTGCCCATTTCAGTTGTCAAATACTGGGCTTTGGCTGTGATAAAAACAAATGCTCTGAATTTCATTAAGGCCTTACTATTCGGTTACTGCCTGAAATGAAATTCAAATATTAATTAATGCCCGCTCAGCTTTAACTGTGTATTCATTAAATCTGAAACTAAACAGACTAGGTGCTTGTAGTGGAGCTGAGAGCACCTTGGGATTACTTCAGTCCACCCCCAGTGTACAGAAACTGGAAGGTCTGCTAAAACCTGCTGTTGTGCCAGATGCTGCTGCATCTCTGATCCAGTGTTTTCATAACTCATCTGTGTCCTTAGTAACTCTAAGAGCAACAGGGAGTTTTACTCCTCCTGCATGTTGCTGTATCACTTTTGTTGTGAACTTCAGTGGGTTTAACTGGCTCAGATCCCTGCTGCTGTAGTCCAGATGGAGAAGACTGACTTCTGTAGGAATTCCTGAGGTTTTCTTTGTGAAAAGTCATTTAATGGCTATATGCTTAGGGCAAGAGCTGCATGATAAAGCTTATCCACAATGCATTGTTTCTCTTCAGTAAAATGCAGTGGCTAAACCCCTTTAAGCTGCTCACAGAAGCTGTTTGATTTGCAGGAAGTCTCAGACTTCTTGTGTATGTTTTTGTCATTCTCATTGTCTTGGGAGGACCACATTCTGGCTTCCTTCTGAGTGCAGTGAGCTCCCTGCCTTTGTGTAGTCGTTCTTCAGGTGTATTCCACACCAACAGTAGTGTGAAATGTTGTTACAACACTCCTCTCAGTTTGGGGACTATGTAGTAGCTGCTTTTTTGGCACTGTAGTTGGGGAAAAAGAAAAAAATAAAAGAAGATAAGCACGGTGTTGCAAAATCTAAGGCCAAAATTAGTCAGACCATAAATGCTTATGATCCCAAGAAGACATCTTAATGAGTACAGCTATTAAACCTCATTTAATAAAATGACATAAGTCACATCTATACAGATTACAGCTTGAGGTTCTCAACCTAATGATACTTCTTGGAAGATACTAAATCAAAGCTTTTGTAACTTAGGACCTGTGCAGAGATGTGGAAAAAAAAAGGTGTGTGGGAGGAAGGTGGGTGCCGTCCTTTGCAGTGTGAGTCTGAGTGACGGAAACCCAGCAAGCCTGCTGGCACCCCTCTCCCAAAGAAAGCTTCACGTGAGGGAAAAGGTTTTCTCAGTGCAGGCTTCTCTTAGGCAGGAGGTCATGCTGAGCTGATAGTGGTGACTGCTGCCTCTTCTCTTCCCTTTGCAGGTTTGCAGTCGCAACGCCGGAGGAGCTGGCGGCCAACAATGACGACTGTGCCATTTGCTGGGACTCGATGCAGTCGGCACGCAGGCTGCCCTGCGGCCACCTCTTCCACAAGTAGGTGGCTGGGCTGGGCAGGGTGCCCCTGCGTGCAGTCGGGGGGATCTGTGGGCAGCTCGGGAAGTTCTGGCAGCGTGGCGAGTCAGGAACTGTTGACAGAGCTCGATTCTGTGATAGAATCATAGAGTTGTTTGGCTTGGAGAAGACTTTTAAGATTGAGTCCAGCAGTTAACCCAGCACTGCCAGGTCACCACTAAGCCATGTCCCTCAGCACCACATCTCCATGGCTTGGAAACCCCTCCAGGGATTGGGACTTCATCACTGCCCTGGGCAGCCTGGCACAGCCCTGGACAACCCTGGCGTGGAAGTCATTTTTCCTCATGTCCAACCTAAACCTCCCCTGGCACAACTTGAGGCCGTTTCCTCTTGTCCTGTCACTTGTTCCT
>NW_008599734.1:13819-35907 GCF_000691845.1 Merops nubicus
GAGAGGCAGGTCTCCCCTGAGCCTGCTTTGCTCCAGGCTCAGCACCACCAGGTCCCTCAGCTGCTCCTCACCACACTTGGGCTCTAGACCAGCTTCATTGTCCTTCTCTGGTCGTGAGGGGCCCTTCTGGTCGTGAGGGGCCCAGAACTGACCCCAGGATTTGAGGTACAGCCTCCCCAGTGCCGAGTTCAGGGAGACAATATCTCTGCCTTTAAGAACCAAGTGCAAGTTATGTTCAGTCATTTCCATGTTTGAGTTGTTTGACCTGGTGCATTCTTTTTCCCTCCAAACTAAGATCTTGTCACCTAACAGGGGTCTGGTGTTGATTTACGGTATCTCAGTTGATAGTCTGTTAATTTTCAGGTGAGGAAGCAAAAATGGAGTTAGATTTTGAAGTACCTTTCAGATATCAGCTTTGAAGAGGAAAAGGGGAATATTTTTATATAATGCATCCTTGCTTGGTGATGAGTCCTCCAGGACAGTTGTGGAGGCCAGGCTTGATGGCGTGATTTCAGGGGAGGATGAGTCCATCAGGGCTATAAAAGAGGTTAAACAAATCTGCAGAGGTTCCTAAGCAGTTGGTGGTTGGAACCAGGAGGTTCTTGGCCAAATGATCTCTGTGTACTGCTTCTTACACTCCATCAGTAGTAGTGGATGGTTGTGGAGACAGCATGCTGAGCTAGATGTGCCTTTTTTTTAGGTCTTTTGTAGCAGTGCTCAGATTTCCACACTTGTGCTTAAAAATGAAAGGAGATACAGGGGCTGAATCGGGAGTTCCTGAAGTCCCACATGATGAACGTGCACGGGCAGTTAAATTGTCCCTGTGGTGTCACAGGAGTAGGTTACTTTCTGCAAATAGTTTTTTACTTTTCTGGTAGCTGTCAAACCAGAGGTTATAGTCTGTGTGCTAATTTGTTGTCATTTATGACAAACCTTGCCATAAATATTTATCTGTGTTCCCAGAAGTCTCTAATGAGATAATGTGCCTCCATAGCAGAAACTCCTCTTCCAGTGCTAGAGAATTGTATGAATATTTAATCACCTGCTGAGCACTTGAGAAGCCCAGGGTCTTCCCTTCAGATGATTGTTTTCTTTGTGTCTAAAAGGATTATTTTGGATTTTTTTCTGAAGCTAAGTTACAGTTACCTCCTTGGTGCATTTAGGGAGGGAACATGTTACAGTGGATGACTTAGGCTTCCACAGAAATCCAGATGTAATTAATAACCCTATTTACAAGCTGAGAATGCTTTCTGTCCTCCTAAAAGCCTGGTGATTTCACCAACAGGCTAAACATTGTGTCCGTTCTCAATTACATGGGATTTTTTTTTTCATTGCTATTTATTTGGAGCAGAAGAGAAGATGGCAGGAAACACTCACATGGCTGGGATCAACCCTTTGCCTAAATATTGATGAATTTTGATAGCTGTAGGTGTCTGAATCTTTTAACCTCTGTTGAAACTCTCTCCTTTATCTTTTAGGAAACCATGCCAAAATAGTTGCTGCTCCAAAATGTTGCTGACTTTGATCTCTTGTTAGCGATCCTTGCTCTGAGGTGCTGTAGGTGACAGAGTCCTTTTGCCTGTGTGGTACAAAATGAGTGTAACGATGGCTGGCTTACCACAAGGCCTTTAAGGCTTGGTGCTGATGCAGGCTGAAAGGGGGTTGTGCTCATTCCAGCATCTCCATCGTTTCCCCTTCCAGGCAAAATTTGCTTGTTCTGAGCTTGAGGGACAGCAGACTTGGAGAGTGTTTTAATTTTGTGCTAAATCTGCATGCTTGTTTATAAAAAGTGAACACTTGAGCATTTTTCAGCTGAATGAAATAGGAAACCTATGCCAGAGTCATCAGGAGCTCATGAAGCATACCTCACAAGTGATCTCCAAGCAGTCCACGTGCTGCTGTTCCGTACAGAACGTGCTACAGCTGCTTGATGATACTGATGACTTGGAAAAAAACGCTGCAAGCTCACCCCAGTGTCACTCCTCTCCTGGCAGCTCGTGCCTGCGGTCCTGGCTGGAACAAGACACATCTTGCCCCACCTGCAGAATGTCTCTGAATGTCACCGACAGCCACAACGCGAGGGAGGATCAGCAGAGGGAAAACGTGGATGAGAACCGGGTCCCCACGGCCGCGGCAGAGGGCAGGCCACGCGTGAACCAGCACAACCACTTCTTCCACTTTGATGGTGAGCTGAGCACGTGTGCCCCCCGATGCTGACGCCCAAATAAGTGCAGGGAACAGCCTTCTGGAGAAGGGAATTCTGTCCATGCTTTGATTGAAACTTAAACTGTGCTTCTGCTTGCGTGTGGCAGACGCGCTTCAGATACGTGTCCCTCAGGCTGTCCAGAGCTACAGAGGTTTTGTGAAAGGTTTTGTGCTCCTTTTTTTGCTTGATTTGTCATGCTTAGCAGCTTTATGGCTGGTGTTTATTTGTTGTGTGCCATGTTGACCAGCAGGATGGGAAATTCACATGTCTTTTGTTACCGGGTGACAATCGGTGACAGCCAAAAAGGAAAAAACCTCTGTGGTGAAGTCTAAACGTGGTTCTTTGCCCTATCCCCAAGCTAATGTGAGGTTGTCAGAACTCTATTTGCCGCTCAGTTTGCAGGAGTGCAACGCTTGGTTAGGAGCAGAAGACTGCAGAAGCTTCTTCTTACAAGGAGTCATGTAACTGGAGCAGTTTTACATGATAATTTTTTCAGTGGTGTGTTACAAGTACTCAAAAAGCAGATGTGATTACAGACCACGATGAGTTCTTTGTGTGCAGACAAACTTGTTCTGCAAGTGACAATTTCTGTTGCTTATCTTCCAGATTTTGTTAGCTTTGTTATCAGTGTGTAGTTGTCTCCCACAGCTTCCCAGGTTTTTGGTGACAGTCTTCCTGTGTCGCAGCAGGTTTCACCAGTGCAGATACTCAGGTTTGGGCTCTGTCCATGTGGAGCTCTTATGACGTAGCTGAGATGCTGCAAACTTAGGGATTGACATGTTCTCCATCAGTGCTGTTATTGCACTGTTTGGAGATTGTGGGAGAAGAAAAATGGGCAGAGAAGGGTCAGATGCTTCTAGGAACACTGAGATTGACTGTTAGCTTCTTGCATGGTTCCAAATTTTGGGGTGCTTTAACACCAAAAAAGGTGTTAAAGAGGACGTTTATGTTTAGAATACCACTCTTCTTAGATAGCTGTCTTCCCCAATGTTCTCCTGTGCCTTGGGAACATTAAAACAAGAAGACAAGGATGTATTGTTTTCTTGATCCTCTTCTGGGTCTGAGGTTAAGCCACTGGGAGTGTTTGAAGAGAATATCAGCAGTTAGTGATTTACTCCAGCCACCTCTGCTCAGGAGACCCTGGGGAGGGATTGCACTGCAGAGCTCCCCGTACGCACCTTGTACTCACGTTAAATACATGTAGAAGAACTTTGCCTGCTGAGAACCTTGTACTCTTGCTTGACTTTCTTGGTGATTTCTCATTCTTAGGCTCTCGGATTGCCAGCTGGCTGCCCAGTTTTTCAGTAGAAGTGATGCATACTACAAACATCCTCGGTATTGCACAAGCCACCAACTCCCAGCTTAACGCCATGGTAAGGCTGCCTTAGTAGTTTGCACCTTGTGTTGGGTGGGGGAATTGGGAGGTGTAGGTGGAGAACATAAGGGAGAAGGAAGTCAAAACAGTGTTTAGATGCTATGTGAAAGCTATTTGAGTGAGAGAAGCTTTGTTTTCATGAAGTTAGGGCTTTATGTTGCTTCAAATGTGCAAACATAACATGTCTGGAGGCAGATAAATGAGGGAGAAACCCGTACTCGCTGTAGAGATAGCGAACTTTCAGCTCGCTTAGTGCAGATTCTTCAGTTCTTTTCAGTACCTTCACTTACAACTTGCAGCAGCCAAGGGTATGAGTTAAACCAGAGAGTTCAGCTGTTGGTCAGGTGGTAACTGATCAAACCCATTCTACAGCTTTGGAATTTTTTAGTTTTCATTTTTAATAGCACTGAGCTCCAAGGTGGCCATTTCTGTTTGAGCATCTTCCCAGCATGAGGTGAGTGGGGCTCTCTACAGCACAGTCCACTCCTGCTGGTTCATGGTGATGCTGGGAGTGTTCAGGATGAAGTCCCACATTCATTGACTTCATACATAAACGCTAATGCAGTAGAAAAAGAGAAGGTTGTGGCCTCCTGAAGCACCCTTGGTTCATTTAGTTGAAGTGCTTTTTTAGTTGAAGTTCCCTTTGGGCTCTTAAAGCTACTGTGTGCCCTAGCATGTTAATAAAGGTTCAGTGAGGCACCTCGCCCAAGTGATGGAATGTTCTCAGTGTGAGATCTTTCCTGTAGCCTTCACTACTATTTAAGCCTCAACAGGAAAAGGCCAGTTTTTAGGGGGTTTGTGGCAGAATGGGAAGGGAGTGATAAGATGTCAGCAGCTGATTTACTTGTTAAATATACAGGAAATTTCCATCTGAGGTCAGTTTAGTTTTTTTTTTACTGGTCACAGTGACACATGGGCTTTTGTTAAAGATGAATCATAATTTGTTAGAACTGTGTATTATTCAAAGTACAGTAACAACTTATATTAAAATGCCTACTTCAGTGGAAAGGCCCAGGTTAGCAAACTATTCAAGTGTTACCTGTTTCCGAGAGAGAATAAGTAAAATTCTCCTTTGTGTTACTGAATAAAAACCTAGGGAAGTATTTTGAGGCAAAGGCCAGAAGTTGAAATGCTAAATCAGTTGTTTTGGTTGCAGGTTAGTACAATGGAAAGTTGGATTTGCTGTAGTTGCTTCCGTTTGAACTCGTGGTCAGCTGGTGCTCAGTTTTTGCTTTGCTCTTAAAACACCTTCAGCCCTTCTTTCCTTCTTGAGTTTGTTCTCATTGCCTCCCTCCCCCCAGCTTTCAGCATTAGTTAAAATATAGATTTTGATACTTAATGAAGTCTAGCTGTTGGACTCTAAAAGCATATTATTTGTCTGCCCTCTTACTTTTATCTGTTTAATTTGGCTATTATTTAAGTAGCTTGAAATTCAATAATAACAGTTCCTCAGCAACTGGGCTTCATTTATTTGAGCTTTCAGACCCTATCTGAACTGGTTTATAGGCAGTATGGCTGGAAAAAGTATTTATTAAAAATTAGTCTACTTGTTCCAGATGGTACTGGTAAGGTCAACAAAGTGAATTTTTATTGGTTTTTTTTTTTTTTTTTTAGTGTTGATCTAACTTCCAGTTACTAATGTGAATTTTTATAGATCTTTATTAAGATCTGTATTTGTCCTATTATAAATACCATCTCGGAGCTGTTCATCTTTTTAAAATCTTATTCTCTTGAGATGTTTACACGCTAACTGGTACCAGCATTGACTGCTGATAGTGACTGTACAACCCTTGTTTTCTCCAGGCCCACCAGATTCAGGAGATGTTCCCTCAGGTTCCATATCATTTAGTTCTACAGGATCTGCAGCTAACTCGTTCTGTAGAGATCACCACTGACAACATCCTAGAAGGCCGCATCCAAGTACCTTTCCCCACACAGGTAAGCCATGAGACCTAGGACAGCATCTAAAATGACTGATTTTCTTTTTTCCCCCAGAACAGACCTTGTTTTTAACGAGTGGAGTGTGAGAGAAGTTGAAGCACTGGTGAATCCAGCTTAGCTTAAGGCAATATTCTTCAGATTTTACCTGTAGGGAGATGGTGCAGTGGGAAGCACCAAACCACTTTTGGCAGCCTGGCGTGTTAGAGCTCCATGTTGCACCATCTGCCCCAGTTGGACTGTCTCACAGTGGGGGGTAGTTGAGGTGTATGCATCTGTGCCTTGCTGTGGGCCTCAGTAGAAGGATGGAGTAGGGTGGGTCTCACATGTGCTTTAGCATGATCCACTTGTGCCTGGTTTCGGGTGGGATGGAGCTCATGTCCTTCCTGGTGGCTGGGGCAGTGCTGGGTTTGGGTTTAGGATGAGAACTACGTTGGTAACATGCCAATGGTTCAGTTGTGGCTGAGCAGCACTTATGCTGAGTCAGGGACTTCTCAGCTTCTTCTTCTGCCCGGCCCGCCAGGAGCTGGGGGGGGGCATGGGGTGCTGGGAGGGGACAGAGCCAGGACAGCTGACCCTAACTGACCAAAGGGGTGTTCCAGACCATATGACGCCACGCCCAGTAGATAACTGGGAGGAAGGATGGCTGGGGGCTGCTGCTTGGGAACAGAGTGGGCATCTGTTGGTTGGTGGTGGGCAGTTTTTTTCCATTTGCATCGCTTGTTTTTCTTGGGGTTTATTTCTCTTTATTACTTTCCTTTTCATTACAATTTTTTAATTATTTTATTTCAAATATTGAACTCTTTTTCCCTCAACTCATGAGCTGTCTTGCTTTTACCCTTCTGATTCTCTATCCCATGCCACTGGGGGGAGCAGTGTGCGAACAGCTGCGTGGGGCTTTGTTTCTTGCTGGGGTTAAACCATGATAGTACTTTTGGGCACCCAACGTGGGGGCCTCAAGGGTTGAGATAGCAACTAAATCTGACCAGAATGTGTTAAACCAAATCTGTAATAAACATTATTTATATTAGTTTAATAGTCACTGGCCACCATGTTGATTTGATTGTCCTTGGAGCTGTTGTGCTTGCTCTTGGAATTGTGTACGTAACCCTTTCCTTGCCGTACGTGTTCCCTGTTGTGCCGTTTATCACCTCTGGGGGAGGTTGTCGTGATGATGGATGGTGTAACACTGGCTTATGGTAGAAAACTATTGGTCACGAGAGACTAATGAGGTAGTCGTACTTGGCATTGCTGTCATCTCTGTCCTTCGAGAGCCATCTCTCGGAAACTGTTCATAATTACACCCTTTACCTGTGCTACTCGGAGAGCCAGTCTGTGGGGGAGACACGGAGGGGATGCTTTCCTCCGCTCCTTCACCTTCCCGTTCTCCTCCAGGCTACCCCAACCTCGGCGACAGGCACTGCATCCGAATCGGAGGAGCAGCCCGAGCCAGAGCCGGTCCCCGCTGTGCCCAGGAAGAGATCTGGGAAGCGAGAGTCAGCTCGTCTGGTAAGGGAAGAGGCGGACGAGTCAGACTGCTCCGAAGGAGGGCCATCACAAGAAGAGGAGGAGGAAGAGGAAGAACTCCTAAACCAGGCGGTAACCACCCTATCCCTGTCCCGGAGTCAGCTGCGAGAAATGCAAAAAAAGTTCCGCCGCCTGCCAGGGGAGCAAATTGTCACTTGGCTGCTCCGGTGCTGGGATAATGGGGCCAGTGGCCTGCTCCTAGAGGGCAGGGAAGTCAGCCGGCTGAGGCCCCTTTCTAGGGAATGGGACATAGACAAAGCGGCTGGAAAAGGGGAGGAGCTCTTGAGCCTCTGGAGACGACTCCTGTCAGCCGTGAAGGAGAAGTACCCCTTCAAGGAAGACGTTATCTGCTTCCCGTTCAAGTGGACCACCATGGAGAAAGGCATCCAGTACCTGAGGGAGCTGGCTGTGGTGGAGGTGATGTACGAGCACCTGGACCACGCGCGGTTATCCAAAGATCCGGATGAAGTCAAGTGCACGTGGCCCATGTGGTCGAAGTTCACCGAGAGTGCGCCGCCATCCTACGCCAGGCCGTTGGCAGTCATGTCCTGGAAATACGGAAGCGAACCGACGGTGGATAAGTTGACTGGCCAGCTCCAGCAACTGAACCCGTGTCTCGTTCTCTCCCTCCTCTCGGCTGTGGAGGAATTGTCCCAAGAATTCCAGGAGCTCAAAGAGCTCCTGTACCGCTCCCCAGCTCTACAGGCCCATGTCTCGGCTGCGAGGGGTAAGCGTTCCTCTGCGCAAGAGAGAGGATACGGCGGGTACATGTCACGCCGTGCCCTCTGGTTTTACCTGTGTGACCACGGAGAGGACATGAGGAGGTGGGATGGAAAACCCACCTCGGCCCTGGAGGCGCGGGTACGTGAGCTGCAAGGAAGAATAATCCCAAAAGGAGGTTCTTCCAGGAGAACTGCGTCAGGCTCCGGTGGACAGTTCTCCAGACAGAGTAAAAGGGCTAGTCTTACTCCTTATCTTAATGATGGCTTTTCTTCTGATTCGTATTTAGAAGAAGGGAGTAGCGAATACTACGATGAAGACTAGAGGGGGGGCCCTTCCTCCAGCCAGGTGGAGGAAAGGACAGCTGGATTTTTTGGACTCTGCGGATCTGATGGCCTGGTACATCAGACTCACAGCAGTATAGGGCTCTAGTGGACACCAGTGCAGCGTGTAGCCTAACGCCATCCAACTCTAAAGGAGCAGAACCCACCCTATTTCTGGAGCGACAGGAGGATCTCAACAGTTCTGACTGGGAAAGGCTGGCACAAACACCCCATCGTGACTGGCTCAGAGGCCCTGTGCATCCTTGGCATAGGCTATCTCAGGAATGGGCATTTCAAGAACCCAGAAGGGTTTTGGTGGGCCTTTGGTATCTCTGCCTTGGAGGAGATTGAAGTCTTGCCCGCTTTGCCTGGTCTCTTGGAGGGTGTGAGCTGAAGAACATCATGAACATCATGAAGAACTTGGCAGTTGGTACCAGTTGAGATTCCGTGATCATTCTCATCTGTGAGCTGAGCGATCAGCTGGAGAGCCAGAGGATGCTCAGCAAAACTCACTCACCCTTCCACAGCCCCATGCAGCTGGTGCAAACATGTAATGGAGAATGGAGACTGACAATGGACTGTCATGGCCTGAGTGAAGTCATCCCACTGCTAAATTCTGCCGTGGTGGACATCTTAGAGGTTCAGTATGAACTGGAGTTGAAGGCAGCCAAGTGGTATGTCATGACTGATGTCACTAATGTGGTGTTCTCGATTCCTTTGGCAGTGGAGTCCAGGCCACAACTGGCTTTCACTTGGAGGGATGTCCATTACACCTGGAATCAACTGCACCAGGGGTGAAACATAGCCCCACCATCTGCCATGGACTGATCCAGGCTGCACTGGAGAAAGATGAAGTTCCAGAACACTTGCAGCATATTGACGACATCATCATGTAGGGTGATGTGAAAAGAAGTCTTTTGAGAAAGAAAAAAGAAAAAAGGAAAAAAAAAAAAAATCCTTCTGAGAGACAGTTTTGCTATAAAACCAAATAAGCTCAAGGGACCTGCACAGGAGATGCAGTTTTTAGGAATAAACTGACAAGATGGGCATTGCCAGATCCCAGTGGGTGGGATGAAGAAGATAGCAGCTGTGTCCCCACCAACCAGTAAAAAGGAAACACAGGCTCCCTGAGTGCTGTGGGTTTCTGGAGGATGCACATCCCAGACTACAGCCTGATTGTGAGCCCTCTCTGCCGAGTGACCTGGAAGAAGAACGATTTTAAATGGGTCCCTGAGCAGCAAGTCTTTGGACAAATTAAACAGGAGATTGTTCAAGTGGTAGCCCTAGGGCCAGTCCAAAACTGCTGAAGGAGAAGGTGAATTGAGCCAGTTTGTGGATCGGAAAGCTGTCCAACCGGCTTTAGATATCACTGAATAAAGAAAATGGCCAGTGCTCTGGCTCTCAACTGACTCCTGGATGGTGGCAAATGCTTTAGGGGGGGGTGGTTACAGCAGCAGAAGTGGAGCAACTGGCAGGGTTGAAGTAAACCCATCTGGGCTGCCGGATTGTAGCAAGGTGTTGCTGCTCGGGTAGAGGACCTGGTTTTGAACGTATGTCCTGTGGATGCCAGGATTGGAGTGGCCTTTGGCAACCTAAGGGTGAATTATTTATAGCTCAGTGGCCCTATGATACCTTGGGTCACCAAGGAGGGGATGCATCATATAGATGGGCTTGTAGTCAAGGGGTGGACTTGACCATGGACACTAGTGCAGAGGTTGTCCCTGAGTGTGAAATGTGTGCTGTGATCAAGCAAGCCAAGAGGTTAGAGTCTCAGTGGTGTGGGCGACAAATGGCTGAAGTATAAATACGGAGAGGTCTGGCAGATGGACTACATCACACTGCCACAGACCCACCAGGGAGGTGCCATGTACTCACGGTGGTGGCAGCAACCACTGGATCACTGGAAACATGTCCAGTGCTCCATGGTCCACCTGGAACTCCATCCTGGGCCTCGAAAGGCAGGTCTTGTGGTGACATGGTACTCCAGAAAGAATGGAGTCAGACAACAGGACTCGCTTCTGAAACAGCCTCACGGACACCTGGGCCAAGGAAGGAGTGTGGCACATTCCCCATCATGCTCCAGCTTCCAGGAAAACCGAATGACCCAGTGGACTGTTCAAAACTACACTGAGAACAATGCGGGAAGGAACCTTCAAACATTGGGACACAAGTCTAGCAAAGGCCACTTGGGTGGTCAACACCAGAGGATCGGCCAATGGAGCTGGTCCTGCCCGATCCAAACTTCCCCTGTGGAAGGGGACAGAGTCCCTGGAGTGCACTGGCCTGGTGTGGCTTGGACGGAGTCCCAGGCCTGCCGTGGTCTGCAGGCCATGAGCAGCTGGGGCTCGGCCAGGGCAGCTGCCTGGAGCTGGCTACGGGTCTATCCCAGAGCAGGAACGATCACACCAAGTGTAAAAGGGGGAGTGTGCAGAGCTCAGAGGGACTCCCTGCTTGGGTTTGTGCTCCTTCTGCCTGGGACTCCTCCTGCTGCTCCTCTTCCTTCTCCTCCTGCTTCTCCTCACTCCTGGAGGGGCTCCCTTCTCACCCTGCTCCTGAGGACTGCTTTGCTGGTGATGGTGGCCACTGTACATTTGCTGGGCTGAGTAGAACTTTGTATACAGTAGACTGACATTGGTATTAGTTTTGCTGTTTCATTAAATCGGTTTTCATTTAAATCCATTATTCTCGTCTCCTTTTCCCAATCCCCCTTGCCTGGCTGGGGAGGGGCTGTTGTGTGACAGGACAACTGCTGTAGTTTCCATGCACATGAAAAATAAGCTGGGGAGGACACTCTCTGAGTTATTCCTGGCTCGGGCAAAGGCAAACCCATCCGTGAAATTGCTTTTGCTCAGGGACCTGGGTGCACGTAGTGGGTGATGTTGAAAGATGAGGAAACCACATGTGTACCTCCAGGGGATTTGATTTTGGGTGAGAATAGGCAACAATTTTAATTGTACGATGTTAATGGCTCTGTAGTACCATGTGTCGCCATGATGGTGGTTGCTGGGTGATGCTTGAGCAGCATTGCAATAAGAATTACCCAGATTAATGAAGAATGAATTGTGGTAGAACCTAGCACTGGCTTCCTCATGCAGCAGGCCAAAACCACATGCTGTTTCTCCTGCCCTGAAGGACTGTTACAGCAGATGGAACTCAAAAACATGGACTATATCAACTCAATGGACATTTTAGAGGGTTGGCCCTTAGACTAGGGGGGTGATACCTGTGTGTGTATCAAGACAGGAAAGGTGGTGGTGATGAATTGGGATGTATTGGGAGGTGTGAGACCTGGGCATGACGTGGATGGTGTAAAGGGTAGATATTGTCCTGATTTTGGCTGGTAGATATTGTCCTGGTTCTTCCTGTTGGCCGGGGCAGTGCTGTGGTTTGGATTTAGGATGAGAATAACATTGGTAACATGCTGATGGTGGCTGCGCAGCGCTTAAACTGAGTCAAGGACTTCTCAGCTTCACCTGCTGCCTGGCCAGCAAGGTATCTAGAGGGGCACAAGGAGCTGGGAGGGGACAGAGCCAAGACAGCTGACCCCAGCTGACAAAAGGGGTGTTGCAGACCATATGACATCATGCCCAGGGTGTCAACTGGGAGGAAAGCTGGCTGGGGGCTGCTGCTTGGGAACAGGGTGGGCATCTGTTGGTGGGTGTGGGCAGTTGTTTTTCATTTGCATTGCTTGTTTTTCTTGGGTTTTATTTCTTTCTCTTTTTGTGGTTCGTTCTTTCTTTTTCATTTCAAGCTATCATAATTGTTTGATTTTATTTCAATTATTAAACTGTTCTTATCTCAACCCATGAATTTTCTTACTGTTATCCTTTGGATCTTCTGCCCCATGCCACCAGGGGGGAGCAGTGAGCATGGGGATTAGTTTCTGGCTGGGGTTAAACTGACAGCAGGGGATTTTTTTTTTTTTATGAAGGGAAGCCACAGTCTTATCCCCTGTGCCCTATAGCTTGGCCTGGTGGATGTGGTTGGACCACAGGATGCATGAAGTGCTTGCCTGTACAGTCTGAAACAATTTATACAGTACCAAATTCTAGTAAAAATAAAACCCTTGGGATTTATTTTCTCTTTGTTTAAGTCTCTAAATGCACTATATTCAGTCAGGTACCAAAAATATATTGAAAATAACCTAGCTAGACTAGAAACAAATATTTGCTTGGTTAAAGCAGCTCTTCTCAGTGGCTCTTGTGCAGAGCCTTTAGAACATTTCCAGTTGATTTCTCTGCTGACAGATAATTGAATTGTGCCACTTAGGAAGGTTTTCCACAAAGAAAGTAGTTGGCAAAATGCTGCCTTGTTCTTAATTAGCCCTAGCTGGTTTCAGTCAAGCAGGCTGGGGACAATGTTTCTGTTGATAAGAATATTGAATTGTGGTTGTGTGCACATCAGATAGTTCTGTTACCTGGAGCCCGCGTGGGGGGAAGCAGAGAGAATTCTCTTCCAACACAACACATTCTGTTTATTGCTAGCTGATCCGTTGCCAAATTGAACCAAACGTGTGATGTTGGAGAGAGTGGAGTTGGAAAAAGAACTGGGGTCTTGTTTTGCCTTTTGACACTCTGTATTAAACCCCTGACGTTTGCATTTCAGCGTGCAGATAGCATTAGAACTGCTTTGAACAGTTCTGTGGAACGGCACAGTACTGATCAGGAGGACACTGAATCGGCCACCCAGGTAATAC
Source organism: Merops nubicus (assembly GCF_000691845.1). Classification (NCBI taxonomy): domain Eukaryota; kingdom Metazoa; phylum Chordata; class Aves; order Coraciiformes; family Meropidae; genus Merops; species Merops nubicus. The sequence continues at coordinate 26,605 of NW_008599734.1, forward strand.
GGCACAAAACCAGGTAAAAAGCACAATTAGAAGCTGCGTGGAGGGGTAAGTGTGTTTGGTTTCTGCAGCAGGGCAGGTGGGTGCAGCCTTGCCTTGTGCTTCATACCAGAACTGACTCTGCTGGGCGACTGAGACCTTGGCATGGTGCTCCTGTGAGGGATTATCTGTGTGCTTGTCTTTTTCCTCCTTCAAGAAAAGTGCTCTCCAGTGATACAAAGAACAGAAAAAGGTCATGTCTGCTATGTCTAGTCAGGCCTGTGCCTATCTGTAGAACGTAGAGTCACAGAATTGTTCTGGTTGGAAGAGACTTTTAAGATGATCAAGTCTAACCATTAACCCAGCAGTAGCCCATTGTCTCCCCACTAACCCATGTCCCTCAGCACCACATCTCCATGGCTTGGAAACCCCTCCAGGGATAGGGACTTCACCACTGCCCTGGGCAGCTTGGCCCAGCCGTGGACAACCCTTCCAGGGAAGATGTTTTTCCTCATGTCCAGCCTAAACCTCCCATGGTGCAACTTGAGGCCATTTCCTCTTGTCCTGTCACTTGTTCCTTGGGAGAAGAGCCCGACCCCCACCTGGCTATGCTATGAAGAGCAGGATGCTTTGCTCTTCCCCTTCCCTTCTGTACATTGACAGACACTTCCCTTAAGATGAGTAGTGCTTCTTTTCTCCGTCTAAGAATTCTTTTGTACTCTGGAGGAAACACTTGGAGGCATGGGGAGCTTGGATGTGAACGGAGTCAGATACCAACAGGACCAAGAGACCCCAGCCCTTTTACATACAAAGCACAATGACTTGTTCTGCTGTTCTTCATTCAGAACTTTATTAAGCAGCATGTGCTAGCTCAAATGTGGCAGGAAGAAAAAAAAAATTAGCCTGCAAGTAGAATAAGGTGTCACTCCCTATGTTTTTTACCTTGACTGTAGTAGAAAAATCCTGAGGGTTTCTGTTCTATAAACTTTCCTTTCCAGTGGTGTGGAAAGAGTGAATTTTTGAGGTGTGTGACTTTCTACCTGTGCAGCCTTTAACAATCGAAGTAGCTGACCTGTTACTGTGAAAGTTGAATGGTGGCTCTTCCCTTGTTAGCAGGCAGCAAGGTAGAAAGAACTTCCATAACTTCCATCTGGTTTGGTGCTGCAGTTGAGGCTCCAGAAAAGGCTCTGGGATTGGTACAAGGCTTTGCTAAGATCTTGGGGGAGGAGATGCAGAACTCCAGGGATGAAAGCCTTGATTTGAGTCTAGCAACTCTTTAGTAACTTTTTGGGGTAGCTTGAAGGTTTTGTTGGCATTTTCCCTGTTCTTTATGAGTAAAAGGCTGCTGTCCTCCTGCCTTCTAAACGCTTTCTGCATTTAGTGTTAACTTGGGCTGGCCTCTACCAACTTGATCACCCTTGTTACGTAGCTGCAGAGGTGTGCTGGAGTCAAGCTTGCTCACTACCCTGCTCCTGAGAGTACTTCTGTTGTGGAGAGAAGACTTGGGAGCCTGGGGATGTCCTTCCTCAAGGAAACTCTTGTCACTTTTGTGTCTCTGTGATTTTGATTTCAGTTTTTAACTGAGTACCTCGTGTATTGTAGATGTTCTCTTTCTTCTTACCAGAAGAATGTGTTGCTATCATCAAACTCTTGTCTGTGTGGAAAGGTCTAGTGGCAAACAAGCTACTTCAGCAGGTTACGTTTTGATTTTTAAAAAGCTTTTTAAATGCAAGGTGAGGCCTGGATTTCCAAAGAAAAATGTCTGTAACCTCTCACCTTATGGCACAGCCTCCAAGAGAGACTGTGGCAACTCTGGCTGCTTTGTGCTGCAGCTTTAGAGTAAGTTTTACAATCTTTCCATCTCTTTTTCTTCTTGTTTAAAATCAATATACCCACTGGGAATCTTTGTAGATCTCCAACAGCAAGCAGCAGACCCATGGGAGTCTTCCCAATTCCCAAAAAGACCCATTCTGCTGCTTGAAAATGACACTTCTGCAGGGAGCTAAATGTGCTCAGATAAAAGCCCCCTTCTTCACGAGGAGTCTTGGTTTTCCTCTGTGCTCTATGTCATATTATGACTTAGTTCTATCTAGAATTCAAAGGTCTTAAGATAGAATTTCCCCCCCACATGTAGCTTATGGTTTTGGGGTGTCAGCTGAGAGGCATCAGTGAGCACCATACCGTCATGGTGTAAATGATGTTAAAGGTCTGTTAAAGGCTCTGAATATTGACAGCTTCTCACAGCCCTGTCCACGGAGTGAGATGCTCTGCATGGGCTGTTCTCCAGTTGTGCTCCTGCTATTCTTCCAATTTTCTTGTGTCTGTGCTTATTGGTTTCTGTAATCCTGGGTGGAGGTCAGCTAGGACTGCCAGCCCTAACCAGTAAGCTGTTATTACAGAGCTGGAGCTTGCCTGGTGCAGAGCTCTTGCCTCCTTCCCGTGAGAATCAAGTTTATTTTCATGGCTTAAGGACTTAGTGACTCTGTTTAGAGACACTTGTGAGGATCCAGTGAGATTCAGGAAACAAACTCTTGGAGCCTGAAGGAGGAGCCATTTCTGTGGGGTCCAGGTTTCTGCATCCGAGGTCTGCTGTTGTACTGAAGCTTGTTGTAACCTTTTCTGTGGTTAGTTTTGATATTTTTGTCTCTAAAACCTCCTTGGTAACCACTCGTGCTCAGACAGAGGAATGGGCTCTGGATGTTGATTTTTGCATCTTTGTATGTTAAACACCACCCCACCCCACCCCCTTAGATGAGCTCGCTTATGTCTGAGCATCGTGGAATGATTTGGTTGCGAAGGGACCTTTCAAAGTCTAGTCCAGCCCCCCTGCAGGCAGCAGGGACATCTGCAGCTAGAGCAGGTTGCTCAGAGCCCCGGCCAACCTCACCTGGAATGGTTCCAGGGATGGGGCAGTGACCACCTCTCTGGGCAACCTGAGACAGGGGCTCACCACCCTCAGAGTCAAACATTTCTTCTCTCTAGTCTAAATTTCCTTCTTTTGGTTTGAAATCATCCCCCCCCCTTGTCCTGTCCCAACAGGCCCTGCTCAAAAGTCTGTCCCCAGCTTTCTGACAGGCCCCTTGCAGTCCTGGCAGGCCACCAGAAGGTCTCTCCAGTTGGAGCCTTCTCCTCTGCAGCTGCCCAAGCCCAACTCTCTCCTGCTGGACTCCCAGCAGAGGGGTTCCCCCCTTGGGTCATTGCTGGGGCTCCTCTGGTCCCACTCCAGCAGGTCCCTGTCTTTTCTGTGCTGAGGACTCCAGAGCTGCCCCAGCACTGCAGGGAGGGCAGGATCCCCTCCATCCATCTGTCCATTTTCTGATAGAAATGGCCCAGGGAAGAAGGAAGTGATCTTGTCTGTATCTCAGCCGTCATGGGTTCCCTGCTCACTGCTCCACCCAGCAGAGCTTTTCTTTTCTGCACCTGCCTGTGTGGTGATGGGAAGCAACAGCCAGGTTGTCCTGTACCTCTTCTTCTGGGTCTGCTGAGATCATCCTGGCCCTGGGTACAATCCAGGAGATCATTCCATGGAGCTCGTGTCCTGCTTTCAGATGTGTTGCTCTGAGGCAGTTGTGCTCTCCCCCACCACATCACCCTAGCATGTAGGGGGGTGGGGGTGTGTGGGGAGCCCTTCTGTAAAGTTGGGAATTTGCAGAGGTAGGCTGGTGACATGTTTAAGGTTGTGGTGTTCCTGCAGCTCTGCTTTGGGCCCTGGCATCCCTGCTTGGTTCACCTGGTTGATGGGAAGTGACATTTATCTTGGTTTTTGCTCTCCGAAGGCGTTGTGTGGGGACGTGGCGTTACTGGGACATCTCCAGGGCTTTGGGATGACTCAACGTGTTTTGCACATCAGCTGCGTGGTGCAGGCTGAGATGCAGCTCTCAGAGAGCCCAGGCTCTTGGGTTCGAGCAGCGGTCCCTGGCCGTGTGCCCATGCCACGACTGTTGAGTCTCCCAAGGTGGCTCTACCAAAGGCCCCAAACTAGCCCTGGGTAGGAGCTGACTTGGCTAATACCTCTCTGATGTATCTGACATGCTCGAGTAACCCTCTGGGGTACCAGATGATGGCTAAACCCTTCAGCCCTTCACGGAGGTGATTTGCTTCTTCATGGCACCTTGCTTGGTACCATCTTGCTGCTCCACCACAGAGCTGAGCTGGTCTGTGCTGGGGACGTACTGGTTGACCTGGGCGGGCTACCTCAGCATCCATCAGCTCCATTTTCACGTCAGCACTGTCAGCTGGCTGCCGGGGGGTGAGGGGATAAAGGCTGCATGGGTCTGCTAGCAGCCAGGAGACACCATCTTTTGTTGCTGCAGAACCTGGTGAACCAAAGCATCAGAAATTCCCTCCTCAAACCCATATCCTCTTCACAACGACGTTTGCTGTCCTTAGATTTCTGCTCTTTTCAGCTCTTTACTGTTGCATCGCTTGTCAAGTCAGCTGCAGAATCTGACTACATCAAATGCCCAATTTTTCAGAGAGCATTAATTATGAGTAATTAACGTTTGTCTTTGAGATCACTTCCAAACGTGGCATAAAAGATACAGCGTCCTAGAACAGGGGCTCTTTGAACATGCTTTGAAATAGCTTTGTTCTGTGTTTTGCTGGGGCTTTCAAAGGAGCCTGAAGGAAGAGGGTATGGCAGGTGAGCGTCTGGTTGCCTCCAGCACCTCCAAAAACTTTGTTGATCTGATGAGAAAAAGCCCCGTGGCAAATTTTGCAAAGACTTAATTACTTTTTTTCCTTTTCTCCTAGACGGAGAGATTGCCTCTTGAACTCAGCTCAAGACTGGAAGAGGCGGTGGAAGCGAGTGAGGTGGAAGCAGAGCCTGGTGAAGCAGAAGACTTTGAGGCCAGGGGAAGTCGCTTTTCCAAGTCAGCCGATGAAAGGCAGCGGATGTTGGTTCAGAGGAAGGAGGACTTGTTGCAGCAAGCTCGGAAGTACGTTCCTTCCTAAAACTCCAGCCTGGCTTAAACTCGGTTATAGTCCCCCCGAATGATTTTCAAGTGGGTTATGACCACTGAGGGCTTCAGCTGATGCAAAAAGTAGTAAGAGGAATGATTACGTCCACTCAGGATGCTGTTTAAGAGAAGTGGAGCTGATAAAAACCCAGTTCTGAAATGGCGTCCCATGGTGTATACGTGTCCATCCTGGGCACCCTGCTGTGGGTGACCCTGCTGGAGCAGGGGGGTTGGATGAGATGATCTCCAGAGGTCCCTTCCAACCCCCCTATGTTGGTAAAGCCAGAGGTCAACACCACTGCAGAGAGAGGGGTCTCACGTGTGTTCCCACCACGTTAATGAACTTTACTAGTTAAAAAGAGAAGGAAAAAGTCCTTTAGTGATGCAGAGAAAACTTTTTTGCATTAGTAACAAATGATGTCCTCTCCTTTGTGTCTCAGGGAGGCTACTGAGAGGGTCTGCAAGCACTACACTGGGTTATGGGTCCTTCGGTGTTGTCAGGCTACTGATGCTCTTTGGTTTTTCCACACTCAAATGTCTTCATATAAATAACTGGGGATATGACACCTTTTAAGTATCTGTCTATAAATAGATTTGCTCCTATAGTAATTTTCTTTGGTGTTTGAAAAACATCATTTAAGGAGACAAAGTGTTTTTGACTTTCTGCTTTACTGGTTCCCTTCCTGCATTGAGGAGCTGTGGGATTGCAGACTTCGGTGTTTTGTCACTGAGCATAAAAACCTCGTTGGGATGTTCACTCCACTGCTGCTTCCTTGTGTCTTTGCCTTTCCAGGAACTTTGCAGCCCTGGTGCCCCATCTCTCAAGGGCTTCTTGTGTCCTCGGGGAGCGAGTGCTTGTGGCAGACACCAGAGAGTGGTGGAATACTGGGGATGGGGAGATTCAGTGACTCTGGGTGAATCGCTCTGAGAGTAGAGGCCCTCCATTTAGGGCTTGGTCCCTCCCACACCCATGAAGATCTTGCTTCTAAGAGGTTCTGCTAACTCTGCACAGTCTGCTGTACATTACAAGGGCTTTTTTTGTTTGAGTACATAGCTTGTGGGCAGTTTTATCCAGGTATTTTCCTGAATTCAGTGTGCCTCACCCTCTGTCACTTCAGACTTGCTGCTGACGTGTTTTCTAGAGCCAGAACGAGTTGGACTCTGCTCACCCATCTTCTTCTTCCTCTTGCAGGCGTTACTTGAACAAAAGCTCGGATGAGGAGGGGAGCAGGGAGAAGCCCGCTCCTCCCCCTGAGGGAGCCGATCCCGTCGCCCTGCGCCGCAGGACGCTCGCCGCTGCTGCCGAACGCAGGCTGCAGATGCAGCAGAACTCGTAGCCCCCTCCTTTCTCCTCCTCGTGGGAAATGTTCACTCAATAAACGAAACGCAAAAAAAAAAACCAACAAAAAAAAACAAAACCCCCAACCCTGCGCTTTCTATACCAGCAGGAAAGTGTCTCCTCACAGCCCGGCCGGCTGCGCTGCGAGCGAGCCGGCCGCCTCTCTGCTGTATAAAGCATGTGGTCTAATAATGTTTGGAGAGCTGACAAATTAACCAATTTATAATTTTTTGGGTTTGTTTTGTAATATTTTTTACGTGACGTTGAGCCCCTCTGCCAACAAAAGGCGATTTCTGACCCACGAGGGTGATTTCTGCAGCTAGCACGAGGGGGGGAGGATGACCACGCAGCCCAGGCTGGGGATGGTGTGTCCCCAAGTTACCTGTGGGTCATGGTTGTGGAGGGCACTCTGGAGCAGGCAGAGTTACTCCAAGGAAGCTTAGAAACGTGCAGCAAACCCTGCGAGAGACGAGCAGGCACCTGCTCTTCAGCCCCTCTCGGTGTCGACGGCAAAGGGTGTTCGTAGGCTGGGGCAGCACCTCTGAAAAGTCAGATTTTGGACTGGATGGAAGTTGGGCAGCCACGTAACATGGAAAATATGGAAGGGCTGAAGTGGCAATTCACATCCATCCTGGCACAAACTAGTTTGTTTAGCATTGCTGGGCTCTCTGTGCACTCCCTGGGGCTGCGTTCTTTGCCTTTTACAGCCAGAACCAACTTGGAGACTTGAGGGCAAGGGGTGAAGAAGAGGAGCCGTGAACCGAGGTCCCAGCCCTGCAGCTCAGTGTTACCCGAGGGTGTGTGATAGACAAAACCTGCCTCTTCTGCACTCCGGAATGACATGGATGGGACTTCACAGAGATACCTCCAATATCTTGCTTTTTAGTTGACTTTTAACCCCACAACTTCAGCCTGAGTTTATTCAGAAAGACTGGAGGAACTGGGGGTGGCTGGACTGGGGGGTGGCTGCTCCTAACCCCTCATTTTCCTAAAGAGCTTCTGACACAACATCCACCCAGAGCTTGCATCGTGGGGTTGTCCATGGCAGTGACTTCATTTTTAAACTTCTGAAGAGTGAGTTCTAGTCCTTTAGCAGGAGCCCAGTATTACCTAGAGTTGTTGGTAACTTTTTTTTTACTGTTTGTTTTTAGGACATTTGAAGATGAACTTAATGAGAGGAGTTGCATCGATGTTTAGGTGGAATAATTTATTTCCATAAAACTCTTTGGGAAGCCTTACTTTGCAATGCTGTTAGTAAACTTCAAAGAGGTTTTCTGAGATCTTCGGTTTTGTTGAGAGCACAGCTGGTTTGGTTTTATTGTTAATAAAAAAAAAAAAAAAAGAAGATTAAAAACCACCAAAAATAAAATCTTGGTCAGTGTTGGAAATTGTTTGGAAATTCCTCTGGTGTGACTTCTGTTCCTGGTGTGTGTTTGGTTTGTAAATACAGCATCTGCCTTTTGGTCTGCTTTGAGTTTCCCTTTATTTTTAGTGACAAAAGCTGCCTTGGGAGTGTTTTCCCAAGCTCTGAGCTGCAGAGCAGGAATTGCTCTGCATGGAAATGGAAGAGAAATAGTGTTGAGGTGCTGTAAAAATGGATTGGGGTTTTGAGCTGCCTGGCAGCGTGTGGAAGGGAGGGGTGAGCAGGGCAGAGTGTGGGTCTCGATTCCAGCAGCAGTCAGAGTCCCGCTGGGAATGCTGACAGGAGAGGAGGAATCTGCACAGGAATCCTTCCCAGGGCCTCCAGGTGTCCTGGAGTTCCTCCTTGCCGAGTTTCTGGGAGGTTTTGTCCACAATGATGGAAAATGACCCCAGCTTCACCTCGGCAGAGGGGATGCCTACAACCAGGATGGGTTTAGACCTAGCTTGGGCTTGTGAGACCTCCACCAGCTTGGCACGTAGGCATCTCTGCCGAGGTGAAGCTGGGGTCATTTTCCATCATTGTGGACAAAATGCACCAACCCCCTCCATGTTCTGGTGCTCTGTGAGCTGGGTGGCATCTTGGCCGCCCCGGATGTCACCACTATGAATAAAATACCTGGAAAGGTGCCTGTGGAGCAGCTTCTCTTGGTCACCAGCCCCCCCTCTGCATGCTGATGGACCCTGCTGTGGAATCCAGCAGCAGATGGGGAGGGAAGAAGATGCTGTGAACCTGTCCTCCACCTTCTCACCCATAGTCCTGCAATGGTTTCCCTTCTTGGGGTGAGGATGTGACCAGAGATGGGTGCCCAGGGTGGTGGGATTTTGGCGGTCGGGGTGCTGAGGGGCAGTGTGGTCCCTCGAGGTTTGGAAGCATTCCTGGGGGTGGTGCTGAGGAACCAGCCCAGTTCCAGGCTGTGCCAGAGCTGTGCCAAGGGGCAACCAGCTGGCGAGGGTCCCACCTGCCACCACAGCACCTGACACCACCGTGTGCAGGGACTGAGTGACTCAGCATGAAGGAGAATGGGAAGAAAACACCAAACTGCAAGAAAAACCCAAATTGTGAAAAAAAACCAACCCAATGTGAACAAAGCCCAAAGTGCTCCTGCAGCAGCGAGGAAGATCTCAACTTTCTTGGAGAACCTTCTTCTGTATCTTAGGGGGGAAAAACTCCCATGTCGTTGGGTTTCTGTTGCTGGGAACTGGAGGACTCGCCCTGATGACTGTCTTTGCATTCCCAAAAGAAAAAAATCAAATAATAATAAAAAAATAATAGTACAAATATTTTTTTCTTGCTTCGGAAGGATTTTGGGGTGGAGGATTTTCACTCCTGGTGACTCTGCATTCCCAAAAGAAAAAATAAAATTAAAAAAATAAAATAATAATACAAGTATTTTTTCCTTGCTTCGGTAGGTTTTTGGGGTGGAGGATTTTCACTCTTGGTGACTATCTTTGCATTCCAAAAAGAAAAAAGGTAAATAAGAATAGTTAAAAACAAAACAAAACAAAAACACAAATATTTTTTTTCTTGCTTGGGGAGGTTTTTGGGGTGGGGGATTTTCACTCCTGGTGACATTCTGAAGCAACCTGAGCTTTCATGGAGGGGCTTTA
>NW_008599735.1:0-517 GCF_000691845.1 Merops nubicus
GGAGCTGCTCCCCAGCAGGTCATCCCTTCCCTGCCCTGGTCCAGGGGGTTATTTTGCCTCATGGGGCAGGACCCTGCACTTGCCCTGGTTGAACACCATGAGGCTCCTCACCACCCAGGTCTCCAGCCTGTCCAGGGCTCACAGCTCTGCTGTGCCAGACTCCCCCTAGTTTTGTGGGTCCACTTTGTCCCCTGATCCAGCTCATGGATGAATGTGTTGAACAAGTGACACTGACGACATGTTTCCCTCTCTCCTTGAGCATATGCTCCAGCTCCTTGGGAGGGCTCTGGCTGGAGCAGGCCTCTGGCTCCAGCCCACAGCTCCTTGGTGGTCACGGCCACACCTGGGGGGTGGGGAGCGCCGTGCCACCAGTGATCTGCTGTTGGCTTTGATGGGGAGCCAGTGTGCAGGAGGTTGTGGGAGGTGCACTTGGGTCACAACAAGCCCGGGCAATGCTCCAGGCTTGGGGAGGAGTGGCTGGGAAGTGAGTGGGGGGGAAGGGACTCGGGGGGGTTGG
>NW_008599735.1:676-4230 GCF_000691845.1 Merops nubicus
CATTTGTGGCCATGGGTGGCAAGAGGAGGAACTGCAGGATCAAGAACTAAGAAGAAACCCCAATCTCCTGGGCTACAGCTGATGCTTGTGCTCAAGCAACTGGGGTTGTTTAGTGTAGAGAAGAGGAGACTGAGAGGTGACCTTGGTGCTCTCTACAACTATCTAAAAGGAGGTTGTAGTGAGGCTGGTGTTGGTCTCTTCTCCCATATAGGATCATAGGATGAGGGGAAATGACCTCAGGTTGCACCAGGAAAGATTTTGGTTGGATATTAGGAAGAATTTCTTCACTGACAGAGTGGTGAGGCACTGGAACGTGCTGCCCAGGGGGGTGGTGGAGTCGTCATCCCTGGAGAGGTTCAAAATTCAAGTGGATGTAGCGCTTGAGGCTATGGTCTAGTGGTCAGGGCAATGTTGGGAGGAAGGCTGGACTTGATGATCCTGGAGATCCTTTCCAACCACAGCGATTCCATCATTCTATGATCTTTGCCTGTCCCCCGTGGAGAGGGCCTCACCCCCCCGGCTCTGCCACAGGGCTGACGTCCGAGGGCATCTACCGGAAGAGTGGGCAGAACTCCAAGACCACCAGCCTGCTGGAGCTGCTGCGGCGGGACGCCCGCGGCGTGCGCCTGAAGGAGGGCGAGCACCACGTGGACGACGTGGCCAACACCCTCAAACGCTTCTTCCGCGACCTGGGCGACGGGCTCTTCACTGGGCGCTGGGGCCAGGACTGGCTGCGGGCCACGGGTGAGCCCCTGGGGGAAATGGGGGGGGCAGGGGCGGGTTCCCCAGATCTGCTGTGGCCTCTCCCACAGGAGCTGAGAACACATCTGGGCCCCATGCATGCCGGGGACCGGCATAGTGGATGGGGGTGGGACGTGCCCAAAAAATGCGCCAGCTGCGGCTGGGACGGTCCCCAGAGCCAGACCCCCCCCTCTCCGTCCCTTCTGGATCAGCTCCAAATGCCCGGCCACGAGCTCTTGGACGGCCACGAGCTGTGGTGCTTGTGGAACTGGGCAGCTCTGCCCTGCGGAGCTGGGATGATCCAGCCTTGCAGGGCTGAGATGCTGTGGCCCCACCAAGCTGGGCTGCTCTGGGCCCCGTTGAGCTGGGATACTCCAGCCCCATGGAGCAGGGGTGCTCCAGCCATGGGAACCTGCCATGGAACTGGGATGCTCTGGCCCTGTGGAACTGGGATGCTCTGGGCCCTGTTGAGCTTCATCCCCATGGAGCTAGGATGCTCTGGTCTTGTGGGGCCTTGTTCCCTTGGAGCTGGGATGAAGCTGAGCTGCTCTGGGCCCCGTTGAGCTGGGATACTCCAGCCCCATGGAGCAGGGGTGCTCCAGCCATGGGAACCTCCCATGGAACTGGGATGCTCTGGCCCTGTGGAACTGGGATGCTCTGGGCCCTGTTGAGCTTCATCCCCATGGAGCTAGGATGCTCTGGTCTTGTGGGGCCTTGTTCCCTTGGAGCTGGGATGCTCCAGCCCTTGGATACTCAAGCCCTGTGGAGCTGGGATAGTCCAGCCCCATGGACCTGGGCTGGTCCATTCTTGTGGACCTGGGACACTCCACTGCTGGGATGCTCCATCCCTATGGTGGAACACAGGGGTTCAAGGTGGGGTCCGGAGAGGGGCTGGTGGGGCTGTGGATCTTAATCTCCCGTCCCCACCCCTCTGTGCTCATCCTGTCCCTCGTGCTCCTCTGGCAGCGCTGGAGGATGAGGGAGCAAAGATCGAGGAGTACCGGCGGCTCCTGGGCACCCTCCCCACGGTCAACCGGGCCACGCTCAAGGCGCTTATCAACCACCTCTTTCGGTACGGCCTGGGCAGCAGGAGTTGAATTTGGGGGCAAGCTGCACCCCAAGCCACGCGTCACGTCCTGGTGTGGGGCTTGTTCCTCTGGGCGAGGCTGAGGGGAGGGCCTGGAGGGGCTTGGGGGCAGGAAACAGAACGGGGGTCTCCACAGGGTCCAGCTCTTCTCCGGGGAGAACCAGATGAACACACACAACCTGGCCATTGTCTTCGGGCCCACACTCTTCCAGACGGACGGGAAGGACTACAAGGCAGGGCGCTTGGTGGAGGACCTCATCAGCCACTACGTGGAGATCTTTAATGTAGGTTCACCCCCCCAGCTTTGCCACTGCTTTGGATCAGGCTGATGCGTGGACAGTTCCCAGGGGAGGGGGAGGTGGAAGGAGGAGGAATCTGGATCTACTCTGTCTGAAGGCATCTCCTTCGTTTGGAGAGGGGGGTAGGGAGGTCCATATTTCTGCAAACCCTGGAGACCCCTAAGCCTGAGGATGCTGTCTCTGCTTGGTAGGGGAGCAGAGTCCCCTTGGGACCCACCTCTGCTGCTGCAGTGAAACTTAAGGGTGGTCTGATGGCTTCCTTGGCTCCTCTTCCTTGGCAGGTCAAAGACCAAGAGATGAAGAAGCAGCAGGACGAGATCATGGCCATCATGAAGATGCGGGAGGCAGCGTCCAGTGGGACACAGGTGGGTCCTGCACATGGGGACCTTCCTAGGCCACCCTCTTGGCACGGGGACCTCACTGTCTGCTCCAGCATCTGCTGGAGATACCCCAGGCAGGGAGTGTCCGTGCTGGGGGGGAGGGATTTAGCCCACACGTGGGAAGCTGCAGATTGAAGGGCTTTCCCGTTGCCCTCCAGCAAGCCGGGGACTTCATCTGCACTGTCTACCTGGAAGAGAAGAAAACAGAGGCAGAGCAGCACGTCAAGGTGAGAGGTGGGGCAGAGGGTGCAGAGGGGACAGGGATGGTCCTTTGGGTACCCAAACTGCCGTAGTGGCGTGGGAGCATGCTCTGAGCTGGCATGAGGGTGGTGTGGGCCACTGGTTGATGGAGCCTTGTTCCTTCTGTCCCAGATCCCAGCCACGATGACAGCTGAGGAGCTCACCTTCGAGATCTTGGACCGGAGGAAAATCGTGATGAAGGAGAAGGACTATTGGAGCTGCTTTGAAGTGAATGAGAGGGAGGAGGCAGGTTGGTGTTGGGGCATGAGGGTGGTGGAGATGGGGATGGAGGTGGAGATGGAGATGAAATGGTAATGAGGAATGGGAATGGAGATGGTGGTGGAGATGGAGATGGCATGGTAATGGAGATGGGGATGGAGGTGGAGATGGAGATGGCGATGGTGATGGAGATGGGCATGGGATGGGATGGGATGGGATGGGATGGGATGGAGATGGGGATGGGGATGCAGACGGAAATGAGAAGGACCATGCTGTGGAGCACTGCTAGGATGGGCTCCAGGCGCTCAGGAGAGGATAGCTATGGTGCCTCAGCTTTGCTCTCTGCACCCAAGCTGCACATGGGCTAGTGGGGCAGATGGGCCAGTGGCTTGAGCCAAGACCCACAGGGCATCTGTCTGCACTCTTAGGGGTTCAAATGCCTTCAAAGCTTGGTGGGGGTGTCCAGGCTCTCTGGCCACCAAATGGAGCAGCTCTGGGGTGCCCACAGGCCGCAGCTGTATGTGGCTTTTGGTAGGATTTGTGGCCAGCAGGGCAGGGAGGTGATCCTGCCCCCCTCGCCTCCCCTGG
>NW_008599735.1:4360-5809 GCF_000691845.1 Merops nubicus
CGTGGGCATCCTGCAGAGGAGAAGGCCCCAGCGGGGGAGACCTTCTGGGGGCCTGCCAGGACTTCCAGCGGCCTGTCAGAAAGCTGGGGAGGGACTTTTCAGCAGTGCCTGCTGGGACATAACAAGGGGGGATGGTTTGAAACTAAAAGAGGGAGATCTAGGCCAGATAGAAGGAGGAAATTTTTTTGATGCTGAGGGTGGTGAGCCCCTGTTGCAGGTTGCCTTGAGAGGTGGTCGCTGCCCCATCCCTGGAACCATTCCAGGTGAGATTTGCCGGGGCTCTGAGCAACCTGCTCTAGTTGGGAATGTCCCTGCTCCCTGCAGGGGAGTTGGACTAGATGACCTTCAAAGGTCCCTTCAACCCAAACCATTCCATGATATCTAATTCTATGCTCCTCAGGCTGGGCAGGGGTTAAAACTAGCCCAGAGTTGCCTATTCACCTGTGAACTCGGCTGGAATCCTCGACTCTCCCTTTGCTTCCATGGAAACGGGCGTGTTTGAAATACCTCCAAGCCTGTTTTTGCCAGCATGTGTGCAGACCACGTACTCCTTCAAAATGTGGATGTTCTGCAAACACAACATGAGCTGGTGATCATTCCTCAGCCACCTCCCAGGCCCTGCAGATCCCTGCCACCCGTGGGCCAAGTCACCTCCCCATGGGACGTTAGGAAGCAGGAACAGGGTGAAGTGAATCCATCACAAGGCGATGGTGCTGGTTGGAAGGTCTGCTCAGGGACAGGCAGGACCTTGGAAGATCCTCAGGACGTGGGTGTGAGCCCGTCTTGGTGGGTGGTTCTGCCTGACCCCTGCCTGTCTCACTGCCCCACAGAACGACCCCTGCACTACTCTGAAAAAGTCCTGCCCATATTGCACTGCCTGGGCACGGAAAGTTACCTGGTGGTGAAGAAGCAGATGTCCATGGAGAACATGCTCGTCTACCTCGGTGAGGAACCGGGGAGCCAGGGCCTTGGTAGGGAGAGGGGAGATGGAATGGGGTGGGATGGGAATAGAATAGAGATGGGGATGGGGATGAGAGAGGGATGGGATGGAATGGGATAGAGGTGGGGATTGGGATAGAATGGCCTTGGGAATGAGGATGGTGATAGGGATAGGGATAGGGATGGGTTAGGGAACTCGCCATCCTGCCAGCTGGACTCTACTGAGAATCCCTGAGACATCAACCACCCTGGGGCCGCATCCTGCCTGGCTGTGCAGGAGGAGCAGGCACCAGCCCCATTAGCACATGGATGGAAGCCCGCCCAAACTGGGGACTTGCTGAGAGCCCCCTAATCTGGGGTCCTGGCTGGGTGCATGTGGTGGGGGGATGGTGCTGCCCAGGCTGGGAGCAGGCAGCAGTCCCCGTGCTGTGGTGCTGGGGTCTGCCCTCGCTCTTGCCCACTGGGATGGACTCTGGCTGGACCCCATGCCCTTCCTGGGGGGGGGGGAGG
>NW_008599735.1:6065-8083 GCF_000691845.1 Merops nubicus
CCCGGTGGGAGTGCCTCTGGCTGGCCCCCGTGCCCTTCCTGGGGTGGGGGGTGGGGGGCTGACCCACCTGGGGGGCCGGAGCCGCTCAGGCTTTGCCCCCAGCCAGCAGAGTGGGAGACAGCAAGCATGGCATGATGAAGTTTCGGGAGGAGAGGAACCTGCTGGGGCTTGGCCTGAGCACCGGCTTCCACGACCGCTACTTCATCCTCAACCACGCCTGCCTGCGCCTCTACAAGGAAGTCAGGGTGAGCCCTGCCTGTCCCCTGCCCGTCCTGCCTGTCCTGCCCCTTCCCTGCCTGTCCTGCCCATCCCCTGCCTTCACTTCCATTCTGCCTTCACTTTCCTTCTGAGCTGTGCCATAGTGTGACCCTGTGCAAGGAGTCCTTGAGGACATGGGACCCATGTGGGCTGGAATCAAATGGGCACTGAAGGCAGCGATGGGGTTGGCATTTCACGGGCATTGGAGGCAGTGATGGGGTTGGCATCACATTGGGATTGCAGACAGTGATGGGGTTGGTATCTCATGGGCACTGCAGACAGCAATGGGGTTGGCATCTCATGGGCATTGCAGGCAGTTCTGAGGTGGGCATCTCATGGGCAGCAATGGGTCCAACCCCAGCAGTGCCAGGGGTCTCCCAGACCTGGAACTTTCCTGGATCAGGTCCGCAACCAGCTCCTGAGGGCTTGGCAGGGGGACACAGCACTCCAGACATGCTGGGACACCAGCTCCCAACTGCACTGCCCCTGCTCTGCCCCCACACCCTGGCCCCTCACTGGCTCTAACATTTGCCCATGGGCTGCCAGGAGGTTGGTCTCTTCTTGTCCATCCTCCACCTCTGGAATCATTTGGTTTGGAAGAAACCTTTCAGATCACGGAGATCATGATCCTGGGCAGCCTGTCACAGCCCTGAACAACCCTCAGGGGCAAGAAATTGTTCCTCAGGGCCAACCTCAACCTCCCCTGGGGCAACTTGAGGATCCTTTCCTCTTGTCCTGTCATTTGTTACCATGATGCTGAGGAGGGGTGTGATGTGGGCATCTCCATGGGGGGGCATCTAGTGCCAAGCTCTCGAGACCCTATCACAACAGGCCAGTACTGGTCCCAGCTCTGCAGACAACTGGCACCATCTCTGGGGGGTCCCGCTGAAGGGACAGGCCTCCTGTGTCCCCTTGCCTCTACCTGTGGCCTTTGCCACCCATGTGGGCACCCACTCTGCCCTTGGCCTTGGCAAGCTCAGAGCTGGGCTGAGCCCTTTCCCCATCACCACAGCCCTACAGCTTCTCCTCCCTGTCTGCTGGGGGCACAGAACCCCGCCTGGCATCGCTGGGGGCTCCCGCGGGAGGGGACAGGTGACAAAAGGTCTGGTGGTGGTGGCCCTGCAGCCCCAAACTGGTGCTGGGTCCCTCTCCCTGCAGAGCCACAAGCCAGAGAAGGAGTGGCCTGTCAGGAACTTGAAGGTCTACCTGGGCATGAAGAAGAAGCTTCGGCCCCCGACATGGTGAGAAGCAATGTGGTGGCCTCCTGGGGTAGGGACTGGGATGGGGATGGAGATGGGGACAAGGCTGAGGGTGGAGACGGGGATGGGGAAGGGCATGGGGATAGAGGTGGATGTGGGGAGGTGGAGGTGGAGGTGGGGATGAAGGTAGGGACAGGGATGTGGATAGGGGTGGAGATGGAGATGAGAATGGGAATGGAGATGGAGAGGGGAATGGAGATGGAGATGAAGACAGGAGTTGGGGACGGAGATGGAGACAGTGGTGGTTGAGATGAAGATGGGGCCAGGGATGGCAACGGGTGGCCGCTGGGACACGGCTCCTGCTGGCAGTGCCTCTTGCCACCAGATGTCAGAGCAGCCCCGCGGGACGCGCCGGCAGCGGGAGGGGGGCGTGTGGGGGGGCGTGGTGCTGTTGGTGTGGGAGCAGGACACGGGTCAGGTCAGCCTGGGGAGGGGGTGTGTGTGTGAGCATGGCAGCACGTGTGTGTCTGTGACACCCTGTGTGCACTGCCACTGGCTGGG
>NW_008599736.1:0-1224 GCF_000691845.1 Merops nubicus
GCTTAGTGTCATCAGCGAACTTGCTTACCAAATATATATTGTTTAAACTACTTGGAAAGTACAACAGTGCTCAGAAATATAACTGTTCAAAAATGCTTGTCTGCTTGCTAAAAAAAAAAAAAGAGGGTACATACTCACTATGAACCCAGGGATTCTAGTAGTGAAGGCTTTGCTTTTGAGCTGCCCTACTTAGAAATGGTTCTTCTGTGGCTTCATCAGTTCCCTTTACTGCTTCCTCAAGGCTACAAGACATGGACTCCACTTAATCTGCTCATATGTAAAAGCAAAACCACCAAACATCCCTAGGAGTTTTAATTTAGATTGGCAATCTTTTGTAAAGCCTTTTGTTTCTAGCTCTGCCTTTTCAAAACAGACTAATCCCAAATTTCACTGCAGGGTTCTTCCACCCAACAGGTGGGATTACAATATCGGTTATGAGCAGTACTGGGCTGTTGTAGGAAACAATTTGTAAAACGTCTAAGTGACCAAGCACAAGAGAGCAGCTGCACATCCTGTGGGCCAGCTCTAATTGTTTTTCTAATATTAGGGCCAGGAGCAGTTGATGTACCACGCCCAGAGGAGTAAACAGGAAAGGCTGCATCTATCATTTTGCTCTGCAGCCCTGCGTGACGCGAGGAGACAGCGGATACCAGGGGAGACTCCGGACGCGTTCGGGCGGATCCACGCAGGCAGATGTGGGCTCTCCAGTGCTGTGCTCAGAGCTGGCCAGGACAGCAGGCAGGAGAATGGTTCCACCAGTGCATGTAGGCAGCTTCCCGCTCACAGCTGCCTCGTGTCCAGCTAACCTGGGGGGAAGGCAGAGAGCTTGAACTCTGCCTTCACCTCTATGTACAGACTTTCTCCCCCTCTCCCTTCTCTTTCTCTCCTCCTCTCTTTCCTTTCTTTCCTGCCCTGGCTGATTTCCAGTGTTACAAATTTGCTGCAATTTAGAGCTGAAGATTCAAAGGTAGCATCAGCCATTGATTCTAAGTGATCCACTTAGGCACAGAAGCAGGATTTTCTAATTCAAGGAGCTGTATCCTCTGATAGGAGTAGAGTGAAGAGAGTCCTCTAGCACCTGTAAAGAGAGAGAAGAGGAGAGAAGGTACCTTATGGGAGAAGGTCCAGCAAGACAAGATGGGGAAAACAGTGGCCAAGAGGATGAGAAAGGGATGACAAGAAGGGCCCCAGGTCACCCACAGCCAGGGCAGGAAAGCGAGCACT
>NW_008599736.1:1255-9242 GCF_000691845.1 Merops nubicus
AAGGAGGGAGATTATATAGGGCAAGAGCATCTTAGGAGATGCTCTTTATTTCTTCTATTCAAAAGATGCTTCTAAAACCTCACCTCTGTTTTTTTACTGTGCCACTGATCATTCTTCCATCCGGACCTCTCCTTGCAGGTGTTCTGTTCACATGTTTCTCCATGGAAAGCTTCTCCCTTGTGCAAACTAGTCCTCATGTACATGGAAATCCCATAGCCAGCACCAAAGAGCAGGCATGTCACCACAGCCCAGCCCAATGCTGTTCACAAATGTTAGTTTGGATGCCAAAAGAGTAACTAAGCCATCAGCATCTTCACCTGAGCTTGCCAGCTTCACCTGAGCTTGCCAGCTTAGGCATGGGCAGCTGTACCATTTTGATTTGCACGCTAGCAGGTATGACTCCTGCATGGGCTCTCTGAACTTAACTGTATTGTGGGCATATCCACAGACAACTGAAACATCTTCTGAACCATGTAACCAAATCCTGCATTTCACCAGCTTATATCCTATTGGTCACTGTCATCACACCCGAGCTGCTCCAAAGTCAGTCAGGAATAATCTCCTGATCGCTAGTCCTACACTGAGTTCATTTGCTCCCCATCACCCTTTCAGAGCATCCGAGTGCCCAACAACAGTCTGTATCTCACAAGACTGCTGTACAACTAGAAAAAAAAATATTTTTTTTGTACTACTAACAAAGAATGTCTGCAGTGTTGCATGGCAAATGTAGCAAAGATAGGAGTAGTACCATACTTTTTGAGTCTCACTAAGACACACTCAGTTACGAGACTGTAATTTATGTTCATTACAGGCACCATCCTTCACCACCATGATGAGGTTTAATATCTAATCTCTATACTGAATAATAATATGTCAGCTGTCAACTGCCTGGAATTCCTACACTGGGGGGAAAAAAAAGAAAAATATACACAAATGTCTAATAGTATTCTGACAGTATTTAGTCTTTGCCAGACAATACTTGCAATAGGAACACAAGTAACTAAAAATATAAGATTTTATATAAAAATCAACATGATGTTGGCTCAGTAACATAAAATCTACATATGCACAGGCTAGCTTTTATTTTAGACCTGATCTTCTTCCTGTCTTAACCTCTGGCTTTAGATACCACAACAGCAAATCTAGACAGGTCTCTAAGCACATTGAGCTGCAAAGAATACAAGCCATTTCTTTTCTCACTCTGCTGTAAATGAAGAATAACTTTGGTGAAACTGCTGTGGCACCAGCAATGGACAGTGAGTGAGGAAGCAAGCTGGCAGTACTCTGTGACGACGTGGTCAGCCAGCCCTATCACCTCCTGAAGTCTGAAAGCAGGGAACAAAGCTTGATGAGGTGTCTGGGAAGAGCATCTTGCTCTGCTCTGCAAGGGGAGAGCAGTTCCTGGGGACATGCCATAAACCATCTTGTGCTTTGTCTATATTGTGGCCCAGGTGAAGCTGTCTAATCCGTGTGGGTTCTCTGGTGTTCAGCTCTGCCTTGTGCGTGAGAGAGGGGCAATACCTTCATGGTACTTTCCCCTGCTTGCAGACTGCTGACCGTGAGCAGGCTGGTGATGTTTCGGCTAGCAGTGACACTGAGGGTCCAGCTGTGGTCTGTGTTACTTCAGTCTCCTGTTTGTGCCTTCAGTGGCTCTGATATTCAGAGGCTGTCCCTGCTATAGGAGGACTTTGCCAGAAAATGAGAAGACCTTCTATACTGCTGAGAAGCAATGCCCGATCCAAACTAACATCACTCAGGTCTCAGGTGTTTCTTTGAAAGCAATATCACAAATATCTGTTGTGGGCTTGGGAGGATGGGAGAAGAGAAAGGAGGCTCCTATAAGACCTTATAAGAGAGGTCGTGAAGAGGTAGAGAGGCCACGATGCCATGCTGTGGACAAGGGACACTGTATTTGGTCTGGGCAAGTCAGTTGTACACAGAACTTACTGTTGATAAGTAAGAAGTACTACAGAAGCAGTAGCACATTGCAGCGGACTTGGTTGTGTTTCATATCGAGCTAACTAGAGGACAAGGTGGATCATTTGCTGTGTTAAAATGTAACTAGGAAAATAGCATAAGGGCACACTATTTACCTTAAACAGAACTTTTTTAGGTCAAAACTGCATACGAAGCATGAGGCTGCAGTAGCAACATTGAAAGGTGGCTTGGGTCAGTAGGTTATCTCATAACTGAACAATTCTTAGAAGTGTTTTCCAAGTCTGAAGGCAAAAGTTTTTGAGATGCAGATCAGTTGAAGGACACACAGAATAGTGAACAAGCTGTGATTTTTAACTGAATAGTTATTTCTTCAAATGGAAGATATGCGTTTTGCTTTGCATTAATGGATTGTAATTCATTGTAATAATGAATGTCACTGTGCCCTTCTGTGATTATTTTTCTCTTAAGAGCATGGTTGCCAGTAACAGTTTGTAAAAGAAATGATGGAATAGTAGCCTTCTCATCGAGCACTAAGAAATTTTCTTTAATCATAATCTTTGCTCTTGTTTTAGCCCCTTCTGCCTGACATGCATTTCCGTCCTTCTCCAAGAGAATACAGTTAGCTTTCAAGATACATTGCAAGATCTATCATTTAACTTGTGTCTGTGGGAGAAGACAATCACAGATTCCTACCATTTTATTTCTCTGCATGTGACTTCTAGGATCATGTAGATCTTCCCCTGGCACCATTTCTTGGCTTAGGCCTTCAAGAGTGCTGCTGATATGACCTTTAGGAGATATTGCCCTGCAACACCGTGAGGTTGGGTGTATTCTGGTTGAAACTGGGTGTTTGAATAGTTGCTGAAGGCTTTGTGAAATTCTTAAGATTAAGCACAAATGATAGAGGAACCACGTTTTCTAATGCTTGGTTTGTTGAGTGACCTTTTGCATCTTTGGTATATAAAAGTAAGTGGATAATCTTTCAAAACAAAAACAAAAAATAACAAATGTGCATATGATTTTTTTTTTTTTAAATTTCATGTGGACCAATTATTTTTAAAGAAATAAGCTGCCACAGGCTTTGATGGAAATTAATGGAAATGAGTCTGCACTTTCCTGGAATGTTACCTAAAAAGCAGTATACTATTTTTGGCCTTGCTCATACAAAGATGGGTGCATGGTCTTAGCCTTGTGGCACTAAAGCTTGCACTACATGACTAAATGTTTGTAAAATGGACTTTGGAAAAAGACTCTGGTAACCAAAACTAGTTGTGGTATCACTACAAGTTACAACTTTTCTGTAATTAAGAACCTGTACATACCAGTAAATCAAAACAATTTCAGTATTTATTGTTTGCTAGGAAAAATAATGTCAGTTATGCAAACTGGATTGAAATTTGACTTATGAAAGTATGGTTTAGATCTCTGTGCGGTCCTCCTTCCCTCTCTACCCAAATAATAAATATATGGGTATTTGTCAAATGTTTTATGACACTAACTGTTATTCTATATTATGTCCTCAGTTTCTTAGAGAAAAACCTGTCAGGAACTGCATCTTTCACAATTTGCTCAGAGAAGTCAGTTTTCACCTATGGTGCCATCTAATTTTTGACAACAATGAACTGGTCAGCACTAGGAAACAGTTACTATTTCATGGGGGTTTCTCATGCATCAGAGGTATTAACAAGCTGGAAAACAGTGAATCAAAGTTTAATTCATGAACCTTTTCTCCTGTTTTTCTTAGAGAAGGAATATCTTCATGCAAGCAACAATGCAAAGAATAATAAGAGCATTGGCACACTGGATCAACAGATGCAGCTACAAGCTTGTCAATTATATTCCAAGCATGCCTGATGCTGTGGCTGGGAAACTTGCTCCAGCAGTTGCTTGCCTTCAAAGTCCTCCTTGAAAATAAAAAGAATTGTTATTAAGAACAATGGGTGAGATGCACTCAAAATGATCTAGGAAAAGCTAAATCACTCTTTTCCAGTCAGCCATTTGCCTGTGTTTCCAAAGCTTCACTGTGTGATACACAGTGTTGTCACTGTCAAGGGGAGTCATCTGTCAGTCAGAACTCATGCCTTTTGCAGCAAGGCAAGTTTGATGTGATCTAACCTCTAAGACTAGTGAAATAACACAAATCTGAGTGACTGGTCTTTGGTTGTACTGCTCAAAGAAAAATAGTTCCCAGGATCCCCTAAATGCTAAAATCTTAAGAGGGATTTTTTACTGGTGATTATGTATTATATATCATATTATACATGACAGTTCATACTGCCAATTTTTTCCTGAAAAAATATACCTATCACACAGATCACTACTATTCCTGCTAGCATGTCTTTGGAAATGGTTTTGTTTTGTTTTGTTTTTACTACAACTTCGGTCTTCCTCCCACACATGATCACTCAATTGTTTTCAGGACTGCTGCTGGCTGGGTTTCGAGTAGGTCATTGCATTATTACTTGGGTAGGGACCGAAGGAGGACAGAGAACCACACAGAGATCTAAATGATACTTTGGTAAGTCAGATTTCAATCCAATTTACATTACTGACTTTGTTCTTTTTCCAGAAAACAATAAATACTTGAATTGTTTTGATTTACTGACATGTAGCCTATCTTAGTTATAGGGAAGTTTTGTAACCTGTAGTTACATCACAACTTCCCTGTAAATAGGAAGTTTGAGTCTTTCTTCCTAGGATACTAGTATGGCTTCTGTTATCATGAAGTGCCTCCCAGTCTGAACTAATGTACCCTCACGGGAATTTTGAAGCACTCAAGGACTGTCAGTGCCATTGCACAAGCCACACTGGACTGCATAGAAAGTGGCTCTGGCACTCCGGGTGGACTAAAGCTCCCCATAAATACTGAGTTCAGCAGAGTATGTCAGTGAGGTTGGCACTGCTAGGTTCTGAAGGATGCCTGCAACTCTGAGGTGGCAGGCAGACACATGAGCAGCCCCTGTGTTCCCCAAAGGAGTGCTCATGCCCATGGGGTGTTCAGATCACACCTATTACACCTGTAAGCTCACACTTACTTTGCAGAGATCAGAGGTATGGATTTCCCTGTCTCCTCCCTCAGCTTGTGGGGGTTCCCTTCTTTAGTGTTTTGGAGATGATATGTTGCAGATTACAATACTGGGGTAGACTGGTTTTTAACACAACCACTGTCTTGTTTCTGATGAGGGTGGTGGTATGGAGAAAGGAATGCGAGTTTTAGAAGTCAAGGAGGAAAATAAAATTGTCCAAAGGAACAAAAAAACCAACAAACCTTCTGTGCTTTGTTTGCAGTAAGAGGTGTGGCTGGTAAAACAGATTACTGTGTATTGGGACAGTGGGTGTTTCCAATTATCTTCCTGCCATGGTCCACTTTAGAAAAACTTAGACAAACTGAGGCCAACACATCAACAAAGGTCAAGTGGTGTCTGCTGGAGCATTGGAGAAGGGAGTATAATGATGAGACATGAGCACTACAAATACTGAGCTGCCCAATTATCAATGAGCAGCTTCAGGCACAGGAAAATGCACAATTAGCAAAAATTTTTGATGGTATTTTCCTTTGCTTGTCAGCGTAGTATTTCTTTTGTCCAACTTGTGCTGTAAGACAGCTGTTCCATAAGCTAGTTTGAAGATATGAGTCTATTTTTATGAGAGTCATGTAGTTAAATATGGCAATAGTTAGGTAAAGCCCTACATCACTTCCAAATGGCTGTTACCATTTCATCTGACCAGTATCTCCTACCTGGCTGAAGACAGAGAAGAACTCCAGTGACATCTTAGGACTCTTCGGCTGAAGAACCCAGCAGTTGAGGGGTCATTCACACTCTGCTCTGCAGAGCCTTCTCATGGGTGCTCACAGAATTTTTCTGAGCTACTGCAGGTCTTTGCCACTTTAAGTTGAGCTACAAGATTCAGTTCCTGAAATATATTTGCCCTCCTTCCAAACAATAAATTTCAAAATGAGAAAATACCATGACAATCCACTATCCCTTAAGGAACAAAGATTTCTCCATAACACTCCATCCTTTAGCACAGTCATCAATTATTCACTTGGCAATAACTGCAACTACCAACCCATTCAGCATTCCACACATTGAGAAGAAAGGCACAGATCTTCAGTTCAGATTAGCAGAATTAAAGGTTTGCATGCTTTTTGCAGGTGAGAAGGAGGCACAGATGCGTGGGTTGGAAAGGATAAAGTGGCTTTAAAAAGATTTTTAAAAGAGATGCATCTTGGTTAGCAAGGACAGAGAGGTGATAAGATAGGGGTTTTTTTGTTGTCTTTACAGACCATAAATGAAACAGCAATTTTAACTGAAGTAACCCTAACCTATTATTTTCTAGTGAAAGCATTTTGCAAAATTATTACATTTTGATTTTATATTTTCCTAGAATTAATAGTAAAACAGCATATAAAAATTAAACTACTTTGCCTTCCTAAATGTTTTTTTGTTTAGGAACATGGCTAACAACATTAGCCACGTGTTGGTAACAGTACAGGACTGCAAACAAATAGAGGGTACATTGGTTTCTCCCAGGCCAGGCTGTATCCGAGCACCAAAGCTGCTCTGAAGAGAACCGTTGGCTCTTCTGCAGTTCACCAGGATTCACAAAGATCACCTTCAGGTTGATTACCTTTTTCTTTTAAATGCTCCAGAGAACTGTTTAGCTCCAAAACCCAGCATGAGATCCACAAACATCCTTTTTGCCTGGGATGTACCCATGACCTTGGTTCATGACCTGCCTGACTTTTAAGGTGGTGCTTGACCTGTGAGAGGAACATTTACTGTATCACTGTTGACAGAGAAGTAATACAGGCTAGGTGTCGAATGGATTGAGAGTAGACCTGCAGAGAAGGGCTTGAGGGTACTAGTGGATGAAAAGGTGGATGTGAGCCAGCAAAGTGTGCTTGCAGCCTAGAAAGCCAACTGTATCCTGGACTGCATCAAGAGAAGTATGGCCACCAGGCGGAGGGAGGTGATTCTCCACTCTGAGACCCCACCTGGAGTATTGTGCCCAGCTCTGGAGTCCTCAGCACAAGAAGGACACAAACCTGTTGGAATCGGTCCAGAGGAGGACCACTAAAATGATCAAAGGGCTGGAGCACCTCTCCTCTGAAGACATGCTGAGAGTTGGGGTTGTTCAGTCCGGAGAAGAAAAAGCTCTGGAGAGACCTTTTTGTAGCCTTCCAGTACTTAAGGCCTATAGGAAAGATGGGGACAATCTTTTTACCAGGGCCTCTTGTGACAGAACGAGGGGTAATGGTATTAAACTTAAAGAGGGTAGATTTAGAGTAGATACAAAGGAGGAAATGAGGTTGGTGAAACACTGGCACAGGTTGCCCAGAGAGGTGGTAAGACGCCTCATCCCTGGAAACATTCAAGGTCAGGTTGGCTGGGGCTCTGAGCAACCTGATCTTGTTGAAGATGTCCCTGCTCACTGCAGAGAGCTTGGACTAGATGACCTTAAAGAGCAATTCCAACCCACAGCATTCTATGATTCTATGATGATTAAAGAGAAATCTTGTCTCTGTAAACAAGGGGCTCTTTGCCCTTCAATGTTAAAGCAAAACTGACAGAGGACACAGTGACAAGCTTTTTTTGTTGAACTGTCACGGCTGATCCTTTAGGACTCACTTCAGAGTATTTTATTACCATATTTCCTTTCTGCAGCACCCATGCTGCATTTTCAGCAGCAGCAGGTGATACTTTTGGAAAAAACGCTATAGGTGAGGGCCCAATGTATCTGGGGACAAAGCCGGGTGCTGCTGAGCTCCATGAGTCCCCGCAGTGAGGCAGAAGTGGGAAGCGCAGGAGGGCTGGTGGGGGCACAGCGAAGAGGGGTCCCGGGTGGCCATGGTGAGGAGGGTGTCACCGAGCGGTTTTGACACCTCTGTACCCAACGGGGGTGGTGATGGAACCCTCAGTGCCCTTGGGTCTGTCCCCTGGCACGGCCGTGCTCTGTCCCACGCAGCACGCAAATCCTGCGGCTTGTGACAAGGATTGTGATTTAGGATTAAAACCAAACCAACTTAAAAAAAAAAAAAAAAAAA
>NW_008599737.1:0-16212 GCF_000691845.1 Merops nubicus
GGAGTGCTGGTGTCTGTTGGGATTGAGGCCATGGAGGTAGAGGGATTGGGGTTTACCAGCAGCACAGCCTGAGGCCTAGCACCAAGACCTGAAGATGCAGATTTTCATTTCCTTGTCCCATCCCATGTCCTCTAGATGAGGCTGAGTGTGGAGCTCACTATCTGTGCTCAGAACTGCGTGTGGGACGTGGCCTGTGCTCCTCCAGAGCTCACAGCAGCTCTGCAAGGGGCTTGGTGCCCTTCAGATGAACAAACATCACATCTGCCAGCTGCCTTGGTGCCTGCCTTTGGCTTAATGTTAGCTGAATGCTGGTCTTCTGTTGCAAGTGGTCTTCTACTTATTACCCAACAGGAGTTAACCTGTGGTCTTCCTGTGGACAGGAGTTTGTGGCTTCCTGTCTTTAATCCAGTGCTGGTTCCATGGGCTGTCTTGGCTCACCCTTTGGAGTGCTCTGCCTGGGAAGTGAAGAGGCTCTCTAGGACACATGCCTTTCCCCCCACTCCTTCCCATGGGGTTAAAAGTGCTCCTTATGCAATGCACTTGCTTTTATTTTTGCCTCTTTAAGCAGCTGGATGTCAGTACATGTCTAGTTCAAGAAGTTGGTGGGGATCATTAGAAGAGCCTAGGTCTCTTTTAACTTCCCCTCCAAAAGAGGCTGGATTCCCATGGAGTGGAAGAGTCTCACCTGCACTGGACATGTCATACAGCACCTTGTTCCCTGGCAGCAAGGAGCAGTGGAGGAGAAGTGTGTACCCTGCAGGAGGACAGCTGGACCTGGCCAAAGAACTCCATGCTGAATTCCCTTCCACCTTCCACTCTGGAGGGTCTCAGGTAGCTCTGGAGTGGTTGGTGTGAAGTGGGGGTGTGTGGCAGCCACACACACTCCCAGGAGCTGTGCTGCCCCTCCTCTGGCCTGCCCAGTGCCCTGTCAGTGCAGGAGTGGATTTTCCCTTGGCAGAGGGGAGCTGAGGAGGGGTGGAAGGCAGCACTCTCTCCCTGATGCAGTGCCCCTGCTCTCTCCTCTCCTGGGGCTGCAGGGTTTAGTCATGTGGATCTGTCCTCCCTGCTCAGGCTGCAGGGGAGAGGGATCTGTCTCCCCAAGCTGCTCTGGTTTTGTGTGCCCCCTAAATAAATCAGAGTAATTGCTTTTAAAAGCATCTGCTTTGTTTCCCACCGTTTTTCCATCAAGTTTTGAAGCACAGCAGCAGGAGCAAGCAGAGACCATCAAAATCACAAGAGAAGCCCCAAAATATTGTGACGTTTTATAGAAGTAATAAATTTAGTGGGTTTTTATTTGCCTTCAGTTGTTTGTGCCTTTAGCACTCATATTTTGAAACTTCACTTTGAAGTCTGGGGGCTAGGAACACATTTAAAAATAAATAAGAGCAGTCCAGGAGCCCAGGGCTGTAATAAGGGGGCTGAGTAGCACAGGACTCAGGGTAACATGA
Source organism: Merops nubicus (assembly GCF_000691845.1). Lineage (NCBI taxonomy): Eukaryota > Metazoa > Chordata > Aves > Coraciiformes > Meropidae > Merops > Merops nubicus. The sequence continues at coordinate 1,449 of NW_008599737.1, forward strand.
TGAGGCTTAGCAGTGCTGTGTTTGAATGGAGGCAGAGTCTGGAGGGCAGCCTGCCAGGCATGCTGAGGGAAGAAGGGTTCAGAGCAGTCTGCAACTGCCTTCTGAATTTGGGCAAGCTTTACAGAGCTTTGCTCAGGCTTCGGTGTAGCACAGCAGGGGCTTCAATTGTGTTTGAAATCTGTGCACCTGAGAAGGAATGAAAACCTCAATTTTAGGCAGTTTGTGTTTCCCTGAATACTGATCTTGGTTAATTGCAAAGCCTCCAAAGAGATCTTTCCTCTGCAACTGCACTATAAAAGGTCCCTTTGAAAGAAATCTCCTGCTCTCCCCATGGTGATAATGGACAGTCATACTGACACATGGATGAATAATGGGGAATCTCCTCCTGGATCCTGACCCACTTAAACCAGTCTGTGCAGCCTGCCTGGGAGCAGCCCAGCCCCTTGTAGGTTGGAGCAGGTCTGAAGATAGCTCCAGCTGGCTGGGGCACTGCCCTCTTCCAGCCTCTCTGGGGAGTCTCTCCTGGTTGTGGCCCAGGGGACAGAGGACCTGGGCCCAGCTCACACAGCATTGCTTCATGCAGACATGACCCTCCAGGGGGTGAGGTTCTCCTCCTGCACATGAAGCAGGGATTGATGCTTTTCCCCCAAAAGCAGGATATAGCAGAGGCATGAGGTGAGAATTTGCTGATAATCGACTCTGTTCAATTTACCTTTTCCCCAGCAGTGTTGTCAGATGGAATTTTCTGAGCAGGACAGACTTTATTTCACAGGAGATGGGGTGATGCCACCAGGATAGCCTGCTGGTATTTTTGTGGGTGTGCGTTGAGACCTTTTGCACTGTCTGGCTGCAGCCTCTCCCCACCTATCCTGTGTGCTGACAGTGCTGAGTTGGTTCCTGTGAGGATAAAAGCCTCTTATCAAAACCAGGGCTCGCCTCTGCTTGCGTCAGGCATGGAGGGATTGAGGGGGCTGAATCAACACCTGCTGCTTCAGGAGCCAGAAGAAAAAACTGTAATAACATCTCCCATCAGAATAATAATAAAAAAAGGTAGCATCTTTGATCTTTCTTGTCTCTGCAGCACCTTCCTTCTCACAGACTCCATAACCTGAGACATAAACACGGTGTAAAGCTGCTCAGATGTAGCTGTTCCTGGGAGGAGACACAGCAGGCTTGTAGTTACTCACTCTGTATTTGCACCCCAGCATAAACTGCTGGGGACTAAGGCTGTGCTGAATTAATTGAATTACCTCAGAGATGAGTTTGGTCCACTAATTCCATATCGACTTTGGGCTTTAAATAGCATTAAGGACCCATGTTAAAACTCAATTAAAACTCAGGAATGCAGTTTGAACAGAGTAAGGTCACATCTGTGCACAAGGTGGGCTAATGTAATGGGTTCCCTCGACAGGGGTTTCTATCTCACATAATCAGAGCAAAATTGAATCTCAGTTTAATCTGATCATTGACTGTCCCTTCTGTGAGGAAGAACAAGGTGGAATTAATGAACCCTGAGGAGGTCTCTGTAGCCTGTGCAGATACAGGGACCAAGTAATGGAGCTCGTGCTCCTTTGGGGAATACTTGAGTGTGATGCAAGTAGAGGGTGAAAGTGGTTCACACTTTCCAGGGCAGACCCCAGAACCTGCAGCAGGTATTTTTGCAGTTATATTTACCCAACTTTCTTTTCACTGCACAGTAACTCAGAAGTAACCTCCTCAGAGAGGAGTCATGCACCTAGTGCTGTTACCAGGCACAGGGCTTCCTAGAGACTCATTGCAGGGCTTACCTTTTTAATCAAGTCATTATTGCAGGAATTAATAGGGCTTGAAAGATGCCATTAAGGCAGAGCTTTCTGTGCAGTGGTGGTTGTTAGGTGGGGTAGCAGCTGGTAGGAATTGGGTTCAAGTGCTAGAGGGAGCAGGATGAGTGTGAGGAAAGCCTGTGTTTTGGAGTATACCTTGAAATGCAAACTTGTGTGCACTGCAGTTGGATTGCCATCGTGCTTTGGTCCTACTTACAGGTCTTCTCTCCCTATTGAAGTTGTGTTTTAGGAGAACATCTCATCCTTAGATGTTTAAGGGTTAAATGAGCAGCAAGAATTGATAACTTACAGTCAGTGTTGTGCAGAGGACTGTAGTAACTTAAAACCAAAAGTTATCTGTGTAGGTGGGAAATAAGTGATAGCTGAATAATAGATTGTTGGATGAGTTTTTCTCACACAGACTTCAGTGCCTCTCAAAGCTTGTAGTACTGTTTCTTTTACTCACTGAGTTGCTCTATCCCAGGGGGGACATTGCAAGCACAGAAAGCATGGCCTTTTTTTGAGGAGTCCAGGTGGCTGTGGTCACTTGGCTTCTCCTGGTGGTGCCATCTCACCTTGCCCAGGCTGTGCTGACTGCTGTTGATCTCCAGCAGTGGCTCTGGCCCCTCTGCTCCTCTTTGCCTCCTTGCAGGGAGGGTTACTCTCAGCTTTCAGGAGCCTAGTGTGGAGGGGCAGGGCACACTGTTCCTTTCTCCTCTTGTACCTCTTTGGGACCAGTTGCCTTTCCATTTTTGTTTTATTGGTTTCTTCAAAGGCTGCCAGCTGGATCTAGGTAGGTGGAGCTTTTCTCTGCTGCACTCTGCAGAGCACAAGCATCAGTGTGTAGCCATTTAGTCCTGGCAACTGCTTCCTGTTTTTCTAGATGATTCCAGGCAGCTCTTTTTGTGTTTAGCCTATTGTCAAATGCCATCACAAAGACTTGGAGTATTCATCCTGTCATCTGTTCAGCCTGTGGAACTGCTGAGTGGGCTGGTGGTGAATGAGAAGCTGTAGGTACTGGGGGAAAGGGCTGTGGTGAGGAGGCGTGTTGGGAGCACATTCTGAAGTCACACCTTTCCTGGCTGCACTGCTCGGGTGTGAAAATGGCTTTACTGGCTCCAGCCACCACCAGGGACAGGAACATGCAAGTGCAAAGGTCTGGTGGTGGTGGGAAGGCAGGTGGAAGGTTGAACAGGGTGCAGGGATGGGGCTTAGCCCTTCCCTGAATGCCTCTGGGGCTGTCTGTGCGTTGCTGCAGCAAAGGAGGCTCAGAGCAAGGAGGGGGGGTAGGTCCTGCACCTGAGGACGAGGGCAGGTGGAAGGTTGAGCAGGCTGCAGGGATGGGGCTTAGCCCTTCCCTCAATGCCTCTGGGGCTGTCTGTGCGTTGCTGCAGCAAAGGAAGCTTGGAGCAAGGAGGGGGGGTAGGTCCTGCACCTGAGGCCAGAATCTGACACACGGACTAAACCAAAAGGACAGCTCCCAGGGTCATGGGGTCAGGTGAATAAGGATTCAGGCTTCAGTCTTGCAGGCAGGGTCCCTCCCCAGCGAGCAGGAGGTGTCTGCCTCACAGGAGCTGTCTGCCTCACAGGAGCTGGGGCTGTGTTGGGCCTCCTGCAGCAGAGCTGGTTTAACAGTGCTGTGGAACCCAGGCTCCCTGCCCTGCAGGCTGCCCTCACTGGAGCTGCAGCTCTGCTCCCTGCCCTGCAGACTGGTCTCACTGGAGCTGCAGCTCTGCTCCCTGCCCTGCAGACTGCCCTCACTGGAGCTGCAGGTCTCCTCCCTGCTCTGCTCCCTGCCCTGCAGACTGGTCTCACTGGAGCTGCAGCTCTGCTCCCTGCCCTGCAGACTGGTCTCACTGGAGCTGCAGCTCTGCTCCCTGCCCTGCAGACTGGTCTCACTGGAGCTGCAGCTCTGCTCCCTGCCCTGCAGACTGGTCTCACTGGAGCTGCAGCTCTGCTCCCTGCCCTGCAGACTGGTCTCACTGGAGCTGCAGCTCTGCTCCCTGCCCTGCAGACTGGTCTCACTGGAGCTGCAGCTCTGCTCCCTGCCCTGCAGACTGGTCTCACTGGAGCTGCAGCTCTGCTCCCTGCCCTGCAGACTGGTCTCACTGGGGCTGCAGCTCTGCTCCCTGCCCTGCAGACTGGTCTCACTGGAGCTGCAGCTCTGCTCCCTGCCCTGCAGACTGCCCTCACTGGAGCTGCAGCTCTGCACTCTGCTTCTTCGCCAGCAAATTTCATTGGAGAACTTCCTCCTCTGAATGTCTGCTCCCATACTGTGATTCTTAAGTAGTCTGTGTGATTGCCCTTTAATCTGGATCCATTACATGGTACAAGGAGAAGAAGCTATTCCCCTCAAACCTACTCACCCCCCACAAAGTATTTGTTTTTAAAACTAATGATTTCACAGATCTAATTTGGAATGGGCACAGCTGAGGGGGCCATAATGAGTGTATGTAAATTGTGTGATAGGAACTTCTTAAACCAGAGCAGCTGCCAAAGACATCTTAACACAGAGCTTCTGCTGTAACAAGAGACAGCTTGGCAGGCGAGGATCTGCAGCCAAATAGCTGACTCCAGGCTTGTGCTTTCCCACCTGGGCACTCAAATCAGCCCTTCTTAGGCCCTGCAGCTTTTTTGATGCCTCCACACTGAGTGGAGCACCCAGGAGCAGGGAAGGATTTTGAAGGTGAGTAATCTGGAGGAATAAGCTGTGGTGCACTGCACATCTCATAAGTGTGTGTGGGTTTTTAGAGGGCTCAGGGAGGATGGGGAGGGAAAGTTTTGTTGCTGGCCTATACAGATGTGTTTCCAGCCAGACACTGAGCATTAGCAGTGCAGAGAAAAATATGTGTTTGGGCTTTTGGTGCAAAACGGCAACCCAAAAAATCCTCTCTGGTTCTTTCAGCTGGAAAGTGATGCCAGCAGCTGTAGTTTTAGAGAATAAGAAGGCTGGGTTTGTGAGTGTGCATGTGAGATACACCTTTGAATGTGTCTCAAGAAAATCTACCTAGAGAAAACACACAGCACAGAAAGTAGGTCTTACTGCTGTCACTGTTCATTAAAACCAAGAGTGTTGTGGAAATCTTTGTGTGTTTGGGGTGGGTTTGGTTTTTTTTTTTGACAAAGTTTAGATATACCTGTTTCTTCTGATTTCATAGAACCTGGTACAGCATGTGCTGATTTTTCTGGAGTGCCATGAAAGAAGGAATATCTCCAGAAGATGCTGAGGTTTACAACAGCCAGACAAAATGTGCCTGTGTTACCTTTATGGAGATACAGTCAGCCTGGTCTTGCAGAGAGCAAGCACAACTGCTCTCTGCAGGGGTTGTCAGGCTTTTCTCACTTCTTTGTGTGATCTGCTAGATCCTTAGCTAGCTGGAGGGTGACTGTTAGGGCAGGCAGCAGCACTGAAGGCTGAGTGGTGGTATGTTGAAAAGTTGTGCTTGGTGAGGAGATAATTAATGTGATTTATTTTTTTTGCAGTGACCACCCTTAGATACTCTAAAGCACTGACTTGAGCTGGAAGGAAGGGCACCTCTGAAAGGCTGCTGCTGTCCCCTGGGACTGGGCTGGAATAGTGTCCAGTGAGCCCCAAATCCAAAGCTGCTGGGTTTGGTTTTGTTGTTTATTAAAGACAGGCCTTTGTACAGCAGTAATGGAAAATCCTATTTCTGTACCAATAAAAACTTTGCTCCCATGGTTGTTGTTATTGGCCAACTTAGTTGCTTTGGTGTGTATGGAAAAGTATTTACTGGGAAAGGACTGGATGGTTAGCAAGCTTCATCTGTTTTCATTTTGTGTTGATGGCACAGATGTTGCTGTGGGACTTTCTGTTTCATCCTGTGCCCCAGCCACAGGCAGTCCTTCCAGGCTGGTGTCCCTCTTCTGCAGCAGGGACAACCTGTGCCCCTGTTCTTGGCTGCAGCAAGGTGGAGCATGGCCTGGGGGGCATCAGCTTTGTGTCAGTTCCTACTTTACCACCCAGGATGCTGAAACAACGTGGGGTGTGTTTGGTAGCAGCCAGGCTGGACCTTTTTGGGGTGTGGGATATCAACCAGCTGACAGTGGCAGGAACAATAACAAAGAACTTGAGTGCTGCAGAAGGATTAAAAGAAGCTTCTCTAATAAATGCAATTACACAAACATGCCTGAGCCATGTGTCCTATTTAATACCTCCCCAAGAAAAGAGGTGTTCCTCAGGGCACTGCTTTTGTCTGAGTCAAAGATACTGAGGTGCCTCAGGCCTCCTCTCTGCATCCAGAGTAGCTCTGCTGTGCCCTGGGTGGCAACTAATATTGGGCTTCAGATTGCTCAGAAGGACAGTTACTCCTCCAGGGCTGAGTCAGTTCTTTTGCCAGGCAGTGACTTTATAGCTGGCAGAGCCCTTGCTGCCATCCAGACCTCCCAGGCAGCTTTCCTTGCTGGCTGTGGCATGGTGTCTGCCCACAGAGGTGCCTCTGCTCTGTGCTGAGGAGCCTTCTCCATACGTTCTTGCAATTGGGGATCTTCCAGTGGCCCCTCACCACTTCTGGGGAGCACCTTGACAACAAAACCAGCACCAGGCTAAACCCTGTAACAGGCTGTACTTGTTTTCATGTCGGGCCAGTTGGAACTCACACCTTTCATGTGCTTTGTTCTCTCCTGCTGGTGAGTGAATGTTCCAGTTCTGATTTTCATGGGAACAGGACTCAGGATGGAACATCCTACAGGCTCTTCCAGAGCTGCGTGCTGGCAGCTCCCAAGAGACACACTGGAGCTGCTGGGTTGGTAGCTCAGCTCTGGGAACTGGCACTGTTAGCTGGAGACATGCAGCAGCCTCCTCAGTGTGGAGGAGGGAGCTGGTTAAAGCAGATGGACACAGATGTAGGAAATGGGTCCAGATCCATCTGCAGCCTTGCTGGTTCTCAGGCATGGCTTTGACTTTGCTTCTTACTGAGGCAGTGGTGGGGCAGGGGTGTGTCTGATGGAAGGGGACAACCCCAGAGATGGCTTTATGTGATGTGTGGAGAGCACGTTTGTGCTGCCCCAGGGTTGTGTAGCTCTTAATTAGACAGATCACCAGTGGTAGTGGGCCAGGGGGATAAAACTTGGAGTGTTTCTGTTCTCCCTCAAAACTTTGCCTCCTACCTATTAAGGGTATTTAGTCTGAAATCATCTTTCATCTGTAGAGGATGAAGTTTTAAGAAAACCATTTAGTATTCCAAAGTTCCTGGTAAGGTGCAAAGTAAAGGATTAAATGGTCCAGAAAAGCAGCAATTTGCCTTCCCCAGCTGCTCACCCCTCAGTGTATATGTTCCCTGAGGTATTTCATGAAGTAACTTGTGTACAGAGAGCAACTGCACTCTTGCTTATAAGCAGCCAATGTTTAATTCAGTGTGTGCTTGTCAAAGCACATTAAAGATGCAGGTAGCACTTGCTAGGTGTGAGCCAGCTCTTGTAAGCAAGGCACTGGCACGAGGGGCTGTTCCAGACCTGACTCAGATGGGTCCTGCTGGCTATTGCAAGTGTCCTGGCTACCTGGAGTGTCCTGCTGGGCTGGCTTGTCCTACTCTCATCAAAATGCTGCCTTTTCGTGGTGCTGCTTTAAGATCCTGAGGAAACATGGCACAGAGAGGGTGTGCCATGACTGGTGATTATCTGGTCTGGTTTTGCTGCTGTATGGTTCTCCCTTGTCCACGTTCATCTCTATCCAGTTGTGTCTCATCCTGTGCTCAGATCTAGTCTGGTCCTGAAGGTCTCCCTGGCATCAGTGAGAGTATGAAGGCTCACAGACACCTCAGCAAGGTTAAGGCCTTTTGTCAAATCCCTGCAGTAGAGGTTGTGTTCATGTGCACAGCACCTTGCACAAGTAGGTCCCAATCTTTGCTTGGTTCAGCACCCATCCGTGGGTTCCTCCCAAAGGGAACTCAGGTGCCATTGAGTGCAGCAGAGGTGTTTGCAGAGCTGTGGCACTGCACTGGGAGGTCTCTGTGAGCACCTTGGTTTTAGCAGAGAGATTCAAATCCCTATTTGGCAGCGAGGCTGCACCAGGTGAGGCTGAGGCAGTAATGTGAAATTCATTAACAGAACTAAAAGGGTGGAAATAAATATTACTGGGATTGAAGAGAGAAAAGGACATTGGGCTTGTACATCCCTGGAAGTGCTGGGACATTCCCAGTGGGCTGCCAGCACACCTTGTGAGCTGGGGAGGTGTTTGGGCTGCAGGCAGCTGTCCCCTTCCCCTCTGCAGGGCCAGAGCCCTCCGTGAGCATTCTCCTCCAGCCTTCTCTGTGCCCCTCCACCTCCAAGGCTGTAAGGATCTAGATGGGTGTTCTCAGGCCCTGGCTGACAGTTGCTATAACGACCATTAATGAAGTTGATGAGGATGGGTCCTGGTTTAACCTTAGTTCTGCCAACCAGCCAACTGAATTCTGTTTTCTTGCCTTTCAGTCCTTCCAAGGAAGCCAAGGACGAGCATACCTCTTCAATTCAGTGTGAGTATGCCTTCGTACGCGTCGCTCTGCATCGCTTAGGGGAGATGTAAGAAACCCTCATGAGGAAGAAAACAAAAGGTTATTCTTCCTTTAGAAAATCTTGGCCTAAGCCCTGGGAGCTTGCCGAAAACGAGTGGAGAGAGAGGCAGGAAATAGCACTGATTCAGATCTGATTTTATGTCGAGGATTCAGATAATCAGCTAGGGGGAGGTTTTTCGTCATCAGACTGGGGAATGAGAGCTGAGAGCTGAGTCATTCTCTTCTCAGGGAACGTAGCTGGACCAAAGAGTCAAAGTTTTGCAAATGTAGAGGAGAAATGATATCTAACTACAAACTTACTTAATTTTTATGCTAGCTCTAAACAGTATAATTTTCCCAGTAGCTGACTTCTGCTGATATCACTGCTGGGCTGCCTTGCAGAAGAGCTGCTGATTTCAGTGCCATTTTTCCAAGTTGCCATTTGAGAAAGTGAAAGTACCATTTTATCAATTTGAAAATGCAAATCTTTCTCAAATGCCTAATTAGTGCAATTTACTCGAACGTTACTCATCTTCTATTCCAAGCCTTCTGGAATTTTTGGTTGAATAAAAGCTCTACCTTTTCCTTCTGTTCTGGAGCTGCAAGGACCTTTGCTTTGGGCACGGCTGCAGTAGTGTCCTCAGCTCCTGGCTCATGTTTAACACCACCCCATGAAATTGCTGTCAGCTTCGTTGCAGCCTCTTGCTGTGGGCAGACACTAATGGGGAGCATCTCTCCTTTTTCCCCAGAGTTAATGTGGGTTGTGGCCCTGCAGAGGAGCGGGTGTTATTAACAGGATTACATGCGGTTGCAGATATTTACTGTGAAAACTGCAAAACCACACTGGGTTGGAAATATGTGAGTATCAGTATCATTTGTTTTTCCTGGGGACATCTTTGCTCCAGCCCTTTCTGAAGGTGTGTGTGTGGTAACATGGTCTTGTGGAAAGGCCACTAACCTGGGAACCAGAAATGCAGGTTCATGTGCAGACTCCGTGTCTTTTCTCCATCCTGCATTTTCCCCTCCTGTCTTGTCTCTGTGGCATCCATTCAGAGCAGGAGCTCTTTGTGGCTAATGTGGTTTATTTTCACTAAGAATAGACACTGTGGGCCTGGTTTTGGTGGGTGGCCCTTAGTGATATGTAAAGTAAATGAGGATAACTTCAGTCTTGTGGTTCATATTGTATTTTTCCCCGATGATATCAGAATAATAGAATGATCTATAGATTGTTAGTCCTGTGTCCTTCCCACTGGAAATGCTATTGAACATGAGTTTATCTGTTTGCTGTCTCTTGCTCTTGATAAATTCAATTACCTTCAAATAAAGGCTTGTGCTACATCCTGCTTTCTGCTTCAGGAGGCACGCAGTGTGCTTGTTTGTCAAAACATTTTGGCCAGTGTCTGAAAAAACATACAGTTTATCTGTGGCCTCTGGACAGAAATATTCTTTAATACATCAGTTGGAAGGCTATAAAAAGTAAAGCATCAAAAATTGATGCAGTAGGAATTCAGGCAGAAACACAGCATGGTTCACCAGAGGACCTCTGCCTTATTAATGAGCATTAATAAACTCTCAGCTCACCCTAGAGAGAGGTGGATTTTGCTTTTGGCCTACAGAAAGCTGCACATTTACATGGAGCTGATTGTACTTTTTATCCAGCCTGTAAAGACAGCTAGGAGCAGGATTTAAGCTCCTTCCAAGGTAATTTTCCTGAATGCCAACAGGAGGATCTGCAGTTTGACTGTTTTACTCTGTAGACAAGGTCAGGACTTGTACCAGCATTCCTAGAGCTGACCTGTAACTGTCACTTTACCTTCAAATATCACCTTGGTCTCATTCTTTCTCCCTTTATTTCTTTATTTTTTTTTTTAGGAACATGCTTTTGAAAGCAGCCAGAAGTATAAAGAAGGCAAATACATCATTGAACTAGCTCACATGATCAAGGATAATGGCTGGGATTGAGTGGGAAGAGCCCAGCCCTACCAGCGTGTAAGAGAATGCCATCCAACCGAACATTATATCCAAGAGTGAGAGAGTGACTGAACGCTTGGTTCCATGCATTTAGAGGCTCTGCAATTTGGGAGCATCTTCACACCCTTCTCCATCTTTATTGGTGACTGGCCTCTAAATTTCTGTCTCTCTGTCTCTTTGCTTTGTATCTGTTTGTGAGTTGACCCTGGCTGCTTCTCTCTCTGTTCTGGCGTTGGCTCAGAGAATGCACCGAGTGCCCGGCAGCCACTCCACGGTGGGGGATGCTTGAGAACAAGCTGAAGCTGGCTCTGTGGTGGCATTTTCTCAGAAGGTCTCAGTGTGGGAGGAAGACCCGAGTTTTGGGCAGGAGGAGGTGATAGGGGGTGGGTAGTGGGCCCAAGGGGAAGGCACCCGAAGTTGAAGCTGTACTTCTCCTTTAAGTCCTGGTTAACCAAGGCTTGAAACTATCTACTTGTCTGAATGGACAGAAAAATACCTCACAGCTGCGTTCTCTCTGAGTGGTAAAAGCTGCTCCCTGGTGAGCTTCAGGCTGAGCACGAGTCGTAACCAGCTGCCCCCCAAGCCAGTCACAAATCTCTGTTCTGTTTGACTTTGAACTTGCTGTTTGGGGTGGGGGTAGGACCCGAGGCTGGAGGGGTTTCCTGCCTCTCCTTCTTCTCACTGTTTGAGGGTAGGTAGGCCAAACATCCCAACAGAGCATGGCTGTGGGGAGCTTCCTCACAGCTGCAGAAACCAAATCCTGACTCTTGAGCCCTTCAGAGAGGAGGAGAAAACCACTTCAGGCACAAGGGGGCTGGAGCTGCAGCTTAGAACATGCAACAGAGGGGGTAAAAAAAATCCACGTGCTAGGCGAGAAAAGAGGAAATTAGGTAGAGGAGGATGGGGAGAAACTTGGTAACACAGGATTCTGCTTGGTCTCCTGGCCTCCACTGAGCATCCCTGGGGGTCTTTCAGCAATCCTTCACAAGTGCAAGTAGGAAAATGCTGTTACAGAATCTTTTCCTTAAATTCCAGGCCCTGGCCATCAGCTCCACTCTTGGAGCCTGGCAGAGAACTGGTGCAAGAGTGGGGAGAGGAGGGAGCAGAGGAGCCTGGTGGTTGTAGCAGGATTGCACAGGTGGATATTTCAAGCCATGAGGTATCCTCCCCAAAACCTGCCCCACTTTTCCCACTCCCAGAAGCCTGTTACAGGCACAGGGGGAATGGGAAAGGCAAAAGAATTTAAAAATCTTCCCCCTACCCCTGAAACTGTCTATGCCTTGGAGTTTAGAGGGGAGGGGTAGATGTGGGCATCATAACTGCAAGGGACAAGTCCTTCCTGTTTTATTTTTTTTTTAATTTTAATTATTGTGGACCTTCCCAAGGTGATTAGTGGGGAAGGGGCATCGTGTGTGAGAGGGGAGCTGTGTTAGACAATGTGAAGTTTGCTCTGCAACAGTCCAGCCAGTATCTGGTGCATAACTCAAGACTATTTATCTGAATTAGTTTTATCTCTCGGAGTGAATTTTCTTTTTGTCTGTGGAATTCTTTCAAGTAGGTTAATCCATTGGGGGAAATCTTTCTTAATCCAGAAGGAAAGAGTATTGTGCAGGGGTTTGTAGCTCCTTATGAAATGAAGCTTTGGAGCTGTGATGTGTTGTTGCTTGTCCCCAGCCCGGGAGACTCTCAGTGGATCAGGAGAGAGAGCTGGTGCTGAGGAAGTAATTTGCTGTTAAATAAAGGGGGTGTGAGCAGAGGTGCTACTTATGGATCAGGGTGGAAGTGTCATGTTGGCTCCTTGTGCTGAAGCCCAAACCTCATGGCTCATCAGGCTGTTTTTTCTCTTGAACCACTATTCTTTCCAGCCTTGGAGGGAGGAGTGAGCTGGAGGCTGGCTGCAGCTCCTGCAGTGGATGGGGTTAGCTTGGTTTCTGGCCTCTGCCCTCACCCTTTCTGCTGTGGCTGTGTGACAGCTGCCTCAGCTTTCCTTCCTGATTGTCTCTGCTGCCATCACCCACATTCCCTTCAGTGATAAACACCTAGCAGAAATCAAAAGCTCTGCAGTGCTCGCTGTCCTGTTGACTTGGCACTGACCTGGTCCCATTTTCCTGCCCTTTGGTTGGTGATTTGTGACAATTTAGTGGGTTTTGACTAGTGGGCAGTAACTGGTGCTCTTTGAAGAGCTCTTTGGTCTCCCCAGATATGTAATGTTTACAGGGGTCTGGTGGGAGCTGGGGGAAGTAAGGGATGACCCCAAACCTGTAAGAAAAGCACAGAGGGGCTCATGGTTTTATACTGGTATTTAGAGTATTGCCTATAAAAAGTGATACACAGGTCAACCTGTCTGGAAGACTGCTCTGAGAAGTGGGAACAGTTACTGCAGAGAGCTACCAGATGTAAATGTTTTTTATCCATGTATTTGGGACAAGAAAGGATGATGATCCATCAGATCAGGCTGTTTTTAAATGTTCACAGGGGTTACACTTTTAATGGCAACCAGTCCAAGCTTGAACACGACAAGTCTTAATCTGGTTTTAATTGGTTTTGTCCCATCAGCATCCAAGAATTACACATGCTGAGAGTCTGGCCTCAAGCCCTGATAGGAAAAAAGTAGTTGTGCCTGTGAACGTCCCCCACACCCAGAGAGTTCTGTACAGAGTGGCTTTAATACACTGCCCAGGGAGATGAGGAAAAACGGGCTCGTGAGGCTCCGTGGTGTTTGTTCCCTGCTTTGTGTCCCTGGAGCATGAAGTACCTGGTGTGCTGCGAACCCAGCCCTGGCTCGCTGTACTCAGGCACAGGGCAGTGCTGGGAGCTGCTGGCCAGACAGGACCAGCAGGTCTCTGTGCCAGTGGCTCCCACAACCAGCACAGGCTGAACTGCTGACTCCTGGAGTGATCTGTTCAGAGCATAACCAAAGACCCTCCCCATCTGCATCCCTCTGTGTGTGGGCTGGCTGCAGCCCGCGTGTCACGCGCTGGGGCGGGCGAGGGGGGACCCTTGTTCCTGAGCTGGGGACGTGGTGTGGAAGGTGCCTCCTGGGGCAGGCAGTGCCTGAGCACAGGGCACCCAGTGCCCGTGGTGCTGCTTCCATGGGTGACGTCCTCAGCAAAACACAAACAGCAGCACGTTTGGCTTTTTGTTGGTTTGTTTTGTGGCAGCCTTGTCTCTGGCAAGCTGCCTGCACCCCTGAGTTTACACCCCCCACCTACCCCAACACTCAGACTTGAGTAGGTTTTAAATTGTTTTGCTCTGGTGGATTATCTGGTGTGAAATTCTGATCCCTGTATTAAATATTCAGATGGTAATATATACAAAGCAGGAAAAAACAAAGTTATCTTGTGGAATATACTTTTGTAAATAATATTTAATTTTTTTTAAAAAATAATATATTTGGTGCTGTTTTCTCAGAGCCCCCTCCCTGAGAGCACTTTTTTGTTGTTGTTTATAAATGATACTGTTTCCTTCTGTATTTGTTGGAAAATATGTTTAAAGGGAAACAAAACTCATAGTCCACGTTGTCCTCTTGGGTGGATGTGTTTTTCCCTGGCTGTGGCAGGAGAAGGGGAGCAGCTCCTGCAGCCTGGGGCGGGAGGTGGCTGCAGGCACAGGGGGGGAGAGGTTCTGCCTGGCAGCCTGAGCTCCTGCAGGGAGTCCCAGCAGAGCTGCAGGGGCTCCCTCCGGGCACGGCTTCCCTGGGGGAATCTGGTTTGTAGGATCGGGGCCTGAAATTTTCTCTTGCACCAGTATTGGCTGGAATGAAGTAGATCTCGAGGCTTAGGAGAGAGGATTGAGTGTGAGCTGCAGCCTCTGAGTCGCTGCTGCTGCCTGCTTGGGGGCAGCAGGGATGGAGGATGGAGATCTCAAACTAGTCGTCGTTTTTAAACTAAAACGTGAGTCTTTGGAGATGGATCCTGGTTTTCTTTGAGCTGGTTTTCGTTGTTGTTTGTTTTGGGGTTTGTTTGTTTTTTTTTAAAACCAGGCTGCTACATAACAAATTAGAGCAGCCTCTGAGTCGCTGCTGCTGCCTGCTTGGGGGCAGCAGGGATGGAGGATGGAGATCTCAAACTAGTCGTCGTTTTTAAACTAAAACGTGAGTCTTTGGAGATGGATCCTGGTTTTCTTTGAGCTGGTTTTCGTTGTTGTTTGTTTTGGGGTTTGTTTGTTTTTTTTTAAAACCAGGCTGCTACATAACAAATTAGAGTAAAAGTTTACCTCTCTGGCAGTAAAGTTCTTTTTTTTTTGTTTGTTTTCCTTTCTGTCTTTAACCTCCCCCCTTCTCCCCCTTCTTCATGTTTAATCCACTGGGTCTCTTGTCTATCCCAAAGCGGACCAACAGCACAAACCACTGGACTGTGTTGTGCTGAGCAAGGAGCTGTTTCAGTGCTGAGTAACTGTTGCACGCTCTTTAATTCTCTGGTTTTGGTGCACACGATTTAGAAATATACAGAAAAACAAAAACCAACACAAAAACCACCCTGGGAGGGAGCGGGCGAGAGG
>NW_008599737.1:16243-18784 GCF_000691845.1 Merops nubicus
AGGCAGAAAGGATTCCCTTAGGCCTAGATTTTGCAGGATCCCGTTTAAAAAGAATAAGCAGAAGAGGGGAAACAAAATCATCTTGAATTTTAAAATAATAATAATAATAAAATCATCCATAAACGTGAGCAGAATGGCATCGTGTGAGGTACAACCACAGATCAGCTGCTCTCATAGTTCCAAACTCTGTGTCCTTTGGTTTGTTTTCATGAGGAAAGGGGAACGTGTTCCCCACTGACAAAGCTGAAGGAGAATATTTCCAATACCAGCCTGTCTGTTGATGCTCTTGTGTTTACAAATTGTGTATACTTTTATTTCTTTGATCTTATTTTAATTTTATTTTTTTGGCGTATTCTTTCAGGTCATCTGCTTCAGTAATAAATGCAATTGTTTGTTTTCAAATAATTGCTTTTCACCTTTTCATGTATTTGTACATTGTATATAGATCTTCAGTATTAGAGGGAGGCATATTGTTTGTCATATTTACAATATGTGTTGGTGCTCATTTGAGAAAATAAAATTTTCAAGTACTAAACCTGCTAGTCCATGGTTTCTGCTCTAATCTCTTGTACTGTGTGCAAATTGGAGGCAGCAAAGTTTAAAATTTAGCTTGAAAATAGTTACATTATTTTGTTTTCTGATACCTGCCGGCCTGGAGGGGTCACCTGGTGTGCACTTAAGAGACTGCAGTCATGGGCAAGGGTCCCATCAGGGCAAAAAAATGACCTGTAGCCCCTGAAGTCCAGAATTTAGTACCAGAGGAAGCCCCAGATGGGCCAGGAGACGGTGCTGACCCTGCCTGGCACCATCATACCATAGCCAAGGGCCTTGCCCTAAACCAGAGCAGCCAAGGAAGCACTTACTTCAATTTGTGAGGAATTATACACACACACAAGAATTAAGGTATTTTTCAAGTAGCAACAATAGCAAGAAATCCATGAAATCCTGTTGTTCTCATTAAATTGTTTCCCATGGACAAAGGGATGTGTCAGCACCGTTACATAGCAGTGCCTGCAACACTAGAATGGGTCAAGAAATTCCCAGTGACCAAAAAACCACGGTGGGGTTTGGAAGCTCTGCTCGTTGGTAGAATTCTCTGGGTCTAGAAGTTTTCCTGTGGTGACTGTAGGAGAAATCTGCTACTTGCAGTTAAAGCATCAGTAAAGTGTCTGCTGTGTTTGGGCATTTGCCAGTCAAATGTCTGTGTCTGGAGTTCAGCAAATGAGATTTTCCTGGGTTTGATCCACACTAGTCCTGAAGCAGGATCTGTGCGTGGGAACCGGAGCTTGAGCTTTGGAAGGCAAGAGAGCACGTGGGGAGGGTGATGCTTTGGTGTTAAACCACAGAGCAGTCCCTCTGAGGAAAGGAGGGAGCTCTCCACCCCGGGGACATGCCGTGCCGTTTTTATGGATGGTTTTTGCTGGCTGCAGCTGCAGCCCACTGCCCTCGGGGGCCAGCCACTGGACAGCCAGGACGGCTGCTCCGCTCCGGGGCGCAGGGGGAGCAGCCTTTCCACGTGAAGCTGTGGGTGGAGGGAGAGCAGTGCTTTATCTGAGGTGCTTTGGGCTGAGCTGGTGCAATCTCTCTTCATCCCACTGCTGAAGATGGCCGGGCCCTGTCCCCGTGCCCTGTGCCAGTGCCCGGCGGGTCACCGTGCCGCCGCACGCCGGCTCAGCGCCCTTAATTCTCCACGTGTCTGAAAAAGCAACTTAACCCTCTTTGGAGAGGACCTGAGCGTGCCAGCTGCAAAATGCCCTGAATTCTATAGGCTGCAGCATGAAAAGCTGCACTTGAGAGGTTGGAGGCGAGGAGGAGCTGGGGGGGCCGTGGGAGGCAGGTGAGGAGCCGAGGAAGATGCGGCTGTGAGCTGACATCCTGTGGGTGCCCCTAGCGTGAGCAAACAGGCTCAGCTGATGGCACAGTCGATACAATTAATTGCTTGCCCAATGGGCTTAAGCTAATTTGAGTTCTTGGTTTCACCAAAACCTTAATTTGCCATCGTTGGCGCTGTGCCCGCGTGTGACGTGCTGGGTGTGTGCTCTGAAGGCTGCCGTGGCATCCTAAAGGGATGGGAGGATGAGACGTGTGCTGCCTCCACCCTGCACAGCAGGAAGGTCCCCGGGATGACAACATCTCCAAAAAATGCGGCGCTGGTCCTTTGGGCACGGCGTGGAGGCTGGAGATCAGCATGGGGCGGCTGGTCTCCGCTGTGCTGGGCTTGTTCCTACCAACCCCTGAAGCTGCTGTGTGTGAGAACGGGTGCTGCTGGGGCATTCAAAAATCCCAAAAGTTTTCACCCCATTTCTGTCTCATGTCATCAAGACAATTACACCACTGAATGGGCAGCTAACCAGGCGCCCACGGCCTGTGCATGCGTGTGTGTGCGAGAGGAGGGATTTGGTTTTCATGGCAGCCAGCACCTCTCAGTGGGGCAAGGACATGGGCAGTGTGGCCCAGCCTGCGATGGCAGTGGGACCCAGCCTGTGATGCCAGCACAGCCCAGCCTCGGGTAGTGGTGTGGCCCAGCCTGTGATGGCAGCA
>NW_008599737.1:19207-19453 GCF_000691845.1 Merops nubicus
CCGGGCCTGGAGGGAGCGGGGCTCCAGCCCTCCTCATTGATTGATTCTTCTCCGTGACTTAGAGAGGAAAATAAAACCACTTCTGTCTTGTTTCTGGGCCTTTCCCCTGAAATCTGCTGCTGGGGCGGGAGGGAGCGGGGCTCCAGCCCTCCTCATTGATTGATTCTTCTCCGTGACTTAGAGAGGAAAATAAAACCACTTCTGTCTTGTTTCTGGGCCTTTCCCCTGAAATCTGCTGCTGGGGCG
>NW_008599738.1:0-8464 GCF_000691845.1 Merops nubicus
AAAGCTCTTGCACAGCCCCCAGAGACCTGGTGCTGCCACCTTCCCTTTCCCCTCGAGCCTTAAGCCTTCTTGTTTTCTTGCCTTCTCCCGGCTCCCAGGGGCTGCTGCAGACAACGTCCAGACCCTGCTCCCCCATGATAGGGGCCACCACGGCATGATGTTGCTGGCCTTCACCTTCCCCTGACAGACCTTGCATAGGTCCCAGAGGTTTAGAGCTCCCACCCTGGCTTTAGCCTTTCTCTTGGCACTGCAGCTGCAGAAGCCAGCTGAGTGCTCCTTCTGAGACTGCTACAGAGAGACCAGTGACCCCAGGAGCAGGTACACAAGCAGCTGCATGCTCCTGGCCTGCTGAGCAAACAGCATGTCCCGCTTGGACAGGATCCAGCTTCATCCAGTGGCATCCAGTAGCCTCCTGAGATGAACCTGCAGCCCAGAGACACCTACTCCATTGCATCTGTCCTGCCCTGAGACACTGCAAGGATCGATGGAAACCCTCCAAAGTGACCTGAAGGAGCAAACGCTTCCGTAGAAAGAAATGATAACCTAGTGATGGGTGTGACGTAAATGGGTATAAGGCTGCAACGTCCTGGCTGGTGTTAGAACAGCACTCATTCTGCTCAGGGATTTTACTTTCCACCTGGGTCTCTCCCAAATAACAGGAGCTTTCTGGAGTTAAGGGCAGATTTACACAGGCAGCGTCAGCTTCTTGCAGTGGTAGTGCTTGAGGTTTAGAGTTACCACCAAGGATTGGGGTACAGAGCAGGGCCAAAGCTAAATCTTGTGTGCCACATTGTGGGATGCAGAAGGTGACAGGCCGCACCTGTGGGGAGGACAGGACAGGTGACCCTAAACTGACCAGTGAGGTGTTCTATCCCATAGGTGTGAAGTGCTGGGGTTAAACCCCAAGCCCTGAATCAGGGTTGACATAGGGCTGATGCCCACAAGCCGTCAGGAAAGACCCTCCCGATTGGTTTTCACCCAGGGCCTGGCCAGCCTTGGCTGGGAACCAATTAGGAGATCACCACCAGGTGCCCCTGTCTTCAGCCTCTGCATCAGGTGTCCTGCCTACACGTTAAAGGCATAAAAGCTGGCTCTGCCTGGGGAAAATCTCCCTGATGTAGTGAATATACTTTGTAGGATTTTTGGTTCCTGGAAGGGCCCAACTGCCCATTGTAGGCAGAGCCCCCAGCAGAGGTGGGGCATCAATACGGCCAGGAGCAGCAGAAGGGCTCTATCTATATAATAGCACCATTTTATTGTCATGGCCACACAACTGGAATTGGACTGATCGCCTGGGTCCTTGGTCAATTCACTCCTGTCTTCAATTCATCGTGCACGGTCAGCAAATATGTCAACCTTTTCCATTCCCCTGGGGGCTGGGCACCTCAGATCCCTCATAGCTGCAGGAAGAGGCTCTACAAGAAGTAGAGGACCCCCTCCCCTTCTGTCACCAGGCAGAAGGGGTGGACATAAGGGACAAGGGGGAAGGGAGAGAGGTCCCTCCTCAGAGGGGGCAGGCAAAAACCTTCTTGGCCGCCCTCACCTTCCCATTTGCTAGTGTGTAAAACGTATGGGCCTTTGCAACTTGCAGGTCCTCTGATTGTTGCCCATTGTTAGGTTTGCAGGCAGGGAATGACCAGGTTGTACAGGGAAGTCTAAAGGCACTCAAAAAGGACTTCAAGGTGCTGGGGCAATCCCAGTGGGATTGTAGCCCTTGAGCCACACATGCTTCTCTAACTCAGGGTGTTTATTCCCCATATTGCATGCTTGAATATGAGAGGCCCCCCAGCCGGCTAAGCTCCTCGAAAGGGCTTGGGGAATTTCCCCATAACGGTGCTTTGTAGGCACTTCCTTGTTTGCATGCAAGCACTGGAGGTGACCTCACCTAAATATGCATGTAAAGTTTTGTCATAATGCATGTGCCATGGCGTCTGTCCCCCTGGCCTTCCCTTCAGCTGGGTTATTGCCTGGCTGAACTGGAAACTTTCTCCAAAAAGATTCCTTAACAACAAATTTAGTTCTGTGGAGTGAAAGTCTTGGGTTTTGACTGTGAAGGGGCAAAAATGCATTTATAATAGGAATCTGACCAGCAGGAGGAATCTGTCCATTTCCTCCACCCTGGCCATTGAAAAAATAGCTTTTTTAGCCTAATAAATCCCTGAAGCTTTTATGTGAGCTGCTGCCACTACCCATGGAACTGGAGCTGTCTGTACAGCGCCCTGATAAACAACTTGCCTCTACTGTCAGGTGTTCATTGTTGTTATTGCTGTAGTGTTTGGAGGCATCAAAGGATATCAGGTCTCAAGCATAGCCATCAAAGTCAATTTTTGTCTTCCTTTTATAACACAAATTTTCCAGAAAGGCAATCAAAGAAATGAAGGGCTTGGCAGGAGGTAGGGAGGTGAAGAGAAATCCACAGAAATGCAGCAAGTTGCCTGTTTCAGGAGAGCACTCTCGTTATCAGAACAGTAAATAATATGTGGAATATAGGATTTTGAAGTGCTTCAGTGTTTGCCAGGGTTCTTGAAACTCCCATTGCCACAACCCGCCCCCCCAAAAAAAAAACCCAACCCTCAGACTCAAAATGAAACAAACAAGTGCCTTTGTTGTTTCTTTTCTTTTCATACTTGCGATACAGAGATCTTCATTTCTCTTTTGTGTGAGGCTGAGATAGGAATGTGAAGAAAATAGAATGTAACTCAGACTTTCATGTCAGTGTATATTTGAGTCTTTATTGCCAACTGCTACAAACTTAGAAATTCTGTACTTTGGTTCTTTTGTGGGTATGTCCAGGTCACGGCACCCATTTCAATGTTTCAGCAGGTGCCCAGGGGACATTCCTTTCAGCTGAAAGCAAAGAGAAGTAAGTGTTATGAATAACCCCTACAAGGCAAAACTTTCAGGATTTGGAAGTCTGGACTAATAAGCACAGTAGCTCCTCAAGGAGCCATTAAAACCTGTAGGCCAGATTCAGCTCTTGGTCACTGAAGTATAACCCCATTGTGGCTGCTGTAGCTGTGCCTGCTGACAAACGGTTGTACCAGCCTGTCATTAGGCATGCTAACACCATATGCTCATGCCCTGAGAAGGCACTAATTTGTAATCATTATCTGTGCATACAGAATATCTCTGGCTGTGTTTTCTCCAGAATACTTTAAGGAGTTTGTGCTGTTGAAGTTAAGACAGAGAGTCAGATATCTTTTTCTATGAGCAGTGTAATTCATGGTTGCTTCTTTGTCAATCTTCTGTATCATTATCTGGTGACCTAGATGGGTAACAAAGGAATAAATGACTTCATGAACTGCCAGGAACAACTGAGATTTCCTCACCATGAGCCTATGAGACTCAGACCTTCTTCATCCAACTAATGCATGCTTGTATTTCAGAAGGTACCACTTCCTCCTGTGGGCCAAACCCATGTGAGAGAGAGATCCCTCTCCAGGATAGTGGAGTCAGTGCTGAAGAACTTCAGTCATCTCGAGTGTGGAGAAAAAGGGCCTCGAAAATTCTTTTTGCAGGAGTGCCTCATCAATCAGTACCGCAGATAGCTCAGCAGTGCAGCTAGGGTGCACCTTCTGAAGTAAGAAAACACACAGTTTCTACTGTTAGAACTCACTTATTTGCTAATAAGCAAACTTAGTGGTGGACTTGGCAGAGTTAGATTAATGGTTGGACTCCATTACCTTAATGGTCTTTTCCAACGTAAACTGTTCTGTGGTTCTATATTTCTGTGATTCTAATACAATGTACAGATGTGGAGGAGTGCAAAATTATTTAGATGAGAGGATCCTTCTGCGACTCCTACCTTCTAGGGAGGGAAGATGTTGGATTAATAGAGCTGTTTATGAGGTGCAAAGGAATATACTTGCCTTCACGCCAGTTGACATCAAGATGAGCCTATCCTATACTAATCTTCACAAATATTAGCATAAATTCCTTCCAAAAAATGACCTGTGATGGTAATAATGTTGATAATGTGTAATCTATTCTTCAAATCCTGGCTTTTTGCTATGATTTTTAAATCCCTTGGTTATGTTTCTGCCCCAAATGGGTGCTGAGAACAGCTGTGATGAGCTCTTCTGTGTCTGAACGTGGTAGTGTCTTCCTCTTTTTCTAGTCTTTTCTCTCAATTGCCAAGCACAGTTCTTACAGTCTTTCCTTCTGGGTGGTCTGCTGTAGGCCACAGAAGAGCAGTTATTTCCGTTTGGTCTGTGGCTTTTGTGTGGTGTCTTCTGTTTCTGAATTTATTATGTGTCCTATCATCCTGATATCAAAACATATCTGTGCGTATCAAAACAAAGCTATACATGGGTGAATGAGGCCTGTGGCAAAGCTTCAGGTTGTTGTGATTCAGACCAGGGTTGGCAGGTTTCTACATACTCAGGATTTGGAGAAATAAAGAGCCCTACAAGGCAGGGCTGGAGGGTTGGGAAGCTTTTACAGGGGGACATGTGCACAGTGGGTTAGGGGTGGGTTATCTCATCAACATGAGAGCAGTCTGCAGATACAGCAGTTTTGATGCCTCAATCTTAACTAGAAGTGGAAAGCCAGATTCTGCCTATTAATCCTTTAGACTTCCTACAGAGCCCTACAAATGACCTTGTACTTTGTATATTAAATCTGTCTGATGGTACATGTCTTTTCCTGTACTGTTTTACACTAGTTTGGCTCCTGGGAAGGATGTCGGAAGGACAGCTGTCCCTGCCTGGTTTTGTAGCAACAGAAATCCATCAGAAATCAGTGTACACAGGCCTGTCACCTTCCTCCCATGCAGTAACCACAAACCTTCAAGTCTATGCACTCCTCTGCAAGCTCCAAAATACTTGTTCAAATTTTTACTTTTGCCATGGTAAGACCTCATGTTCAAGTTATAGTCCCAACTCTGACTGTTTTCAAAACAGAATGAAGGTTCCCTGGGTGAGCTCTCTGAAGTTTAGAGAACGTTGCTGGGCACTTTGAGGTTTCTCTTCTTATACTGTCTACCATGACTCAACCCTCCTCCTGTCTGACAGAAACACAGTCCAAGCATTTTGCTCTTTCCTTCTTTCAGGCTTGTCATTGCATGCATGCTCACACTCTTAAGCTGTTTCTCATCTGCTGTTGGTTTGGTTGGCTCACTGTTAAAGCTGTCAGTTACTTGATTATAGGACTGGATGAGTATGCAATTGTCACTTACAAGAGGAATTTTATGACTGAGATGTGGAAGCTATCTGATAATATTAGACAGAAAAGGTTATAAGCTCGCTAAAGGGTAGATTCATCAGCAGTTGCTCAAGTGAAGACCATTCATTGATATTGTAGAAGTTCATTAATTGATAGCATACCAGATCTCGCTGAGTATGATCTGATAAATTGCTAAGTATGACAACAGCAGTCAGAAACTGGTGGAGTTAACAGGTAACACCAGGAGGAATGGCTGTGGGTAGGGGGGAGTTAAGTCAGAGGACAAGACTTCACAGCAAATCAAGGGGAGCACTGAAGACCTTTTGGAGAAAGAACTTTCAGTATAAAGAGGGCCTGCATAACTATGTTAGCAATACTGGATAAGACAGGGATTAGCAGTGAGGTGACAGTATCAGAAATAATGTATTTTGGGTACAGATATATCAAAAGGGGGACTGATAAGGGCAAAATAAAGTGGGCTGTGAGGAAAGAAAGGTTGAGAAAAGGAGGGCTCAAGCTGGATCAAGGAAGAATAAGCCTGGGGAAATAGAGAGGAGTGGAGATGAAGGAGCTAGTCCCATGTAAGCAAGCCTCTGCTCAGTGCATGTGTCTGCTAGAGTCCTGAACCTGATCATCACAGTGTATACTCTATCTTCTTTTTAAACTCTATTCCAAATTCTTTTCTGTGTCTGTTCTGTGTCTGACTGTGTATGTCTTGTGTGGGACACTACAGAACTTCAAGCCAGCGAGCAGGGTGAGAGGTCTGGGAGCTAGCTACTGGAGGCACCACAGGTACACACTGTAGAGACATGAATCTGAGAGCTGGTTGCTGGAGAGGCTGTAGATCAGGATCATTGTGGATGGGTTGCTACCAGAGAGTTCCTGAAGACCCGCTTCTCTCCCAACTGTCCAGGTGGACAAGTTGCTTACAGCTGCCTAGATTCCTCCTTGCTTTCCCACCTGACATCCAAGGGCACTATAGACAAAACAACAGGGACCCTAATGGGGGTCACCCCTGGCAGCTACGAGCTTTACCCATACCCACTGCCAATTCAGGGTGGAGGAACATGTAGTCTTGGGTAGCTGGATGCATAGACAGCTATGGTCAGCTAGAATAGGCTCATTCAGTAGATGCTGTTACTGACACCTTTTCATTTGAGACAAGCACTCTGTATATAAGCATTTAAGGCCATGCTTGAGTTTGTTTTCCCTTGGTATTCCTAGCATGTTCCCTACAAACATTCTCAAAAGGCCCCTGTCTGAAGGAAAGGCTTCCTGAGCTGGCATTCAGATTTCTGGATAATGTTTACAACACTTTTTCCATCAAGAAGGTGGAAGGTCTTTGTGAAGATAAATGCAAATGGTTTGTGTGATCTTGGTAGAAACTAGAAGTGGCTAGTCAGCTTGTCTTTCAGTCTGTGCTTACTGGAAAGGATTAAGTGGGGAGTTTTTGTCTGCTTGCTTGTTTGCTTAGGTTTTTTTCTTCGTTTTGTTTTTTAAAAACAGAGAATACATGGGTCACTTTGAATTGTGTGTCCTTATGGTTTCTAAATCTGCATAACAAATAACTGCATCTGTATGCCTATTGCATGTGCTGTCATGTAGTCCTTTTGGTGGCCTGAGGCTTTTTTACATGGTGACCCCAAAACCACTTATAAAAACGTGTATTGGTTCAGGAGCTGATGATGTTTCTGAAGTCCTACGTTGTGTCTTTCAGCTCATCAGGATCTGAATGAATCTAGCACCTCTGCTGTAGGTGTCTCCTTCTGCAGCTGTGGGGACAGTGGCAGGAGACCTTGGAAGCTCCTTGCCTGGAGCAGCTGCTGGGCAGTAAGTCTCTGCAAGGGCAGCTGCAGGGATAGCAGTTTCACTGTTGCCTCCTCTGCATCATGCCTGCAGCTTGCTAGAGGTGAACTTTCTGTCTGAGGAGATAGCTGTGCATCTCTAACACAGTTGTGTAGGTCGCCCCTTACACTGGGAAAAAATGAGAAGTTAACTGCAATCTTTTATAACTTGCTGGTGCTCTGGTTACAGTTTTTTTCTGGAAATCTGGTTACTTCCCTCTCTTCCCTACAAGTACTTATTTGCTCTGAGATCTCACAGTGTCTTAATAAGCATGTGTATTTAAATCTTCCTATTTGTGTGACAGAATTTGTGTGACCCTTCCTATTCAGTGACAGTATTGTGAAGGTCCCTCCCATGTCCGTTGTGATTAGGAAGTGGAGAGTGAAGAGTCTCATAAAATTTTTCCCTTAGAGCCTTTTTTTTTTTTGGGTACAAAACAGTAATAAAAAGAACTAAACTGGTAGCCATGGTGATGAGATGGTGCTGTAAGCTTGTGAATAAGCAGCTACGTGGTCAGTGTCAAATGGAGCTTTCCACCGAGAGGGACCATAAAGAGCTGTTTATTGGCACATTGCTCATAACCATTAAACCTACTAAGCTGAGTTTATATTTTAGCCTGCTTTTAAGCAATATTTCTTAATTTGGCAAAGTTTATTCACAAATGCAATTTAGTCGCTGACCATTCAACACTTGTACCCAGCTTTTACCTGGACACTTTCATGCCTCATTTCTCTTTGATGACAGAAGCCATCAATTAAATAACTTCCCTGTGATTTAAATGGGGAAATGAGGGGGATTGCCTGTTCATGCTCAGTAATATGCCTAAGAGTAAGTCTTGGAAATAAAATATCCATTATCCATCTCTTAACTAAACCTGATTCTTCATTAATGAATTTTTAATTGCTGGGACTCAAAATACCAATGTAAAAGTCCTTTTGAAAGCAAAGCAAAACTTTACATCAGCTTGACTTTTATTTTTTTCTTGTCATAGAAATATTTATTTTTCTCCTCAGTAAAAGTTTTGAGTCAAAACTTCTAGTGAGGACAAACTATGAATGTTTTTTTTTCTTCTGCCAAACAGTTGAATTAAATTTGTGGCTACTAATTAGCTGCTTGGAGATGTTACATGGTGCTACTCCACATTACTTTCTTCTCTGATAGTATGGAGATAGTCCCTTTGCCCAGCCTGCAGCCAAGCTGCTGAAATACGGGGCTAAAGGGTTTGCTTCCCTGTCTTCCAACAGGGAAACAGTGGCAAGTGTCACTTCTCAGGTGTGATCTTTTTTCCTGAAGCTGTGACTTTCCACTTTCACAGCTACACTCACATATCCTAAACACTTTTGAAGTTTTTGTCCTTTTAACTTGTTTCAGTTTTGCTTTAAAGCCCAGATTACAGCAGGATCATCAGTGGATCAAACTTGACGTGCATTCCTTTTGTGGGGTTTTTCTTTGTTTT
>NW_008599739.1:0-2292 GCF_000691845.1 Merops nubicus
CCAGACCCCCAGGAACTGATTTAGGTTCATGAGTCTGTAACCGTGTTCAGCAGAGAGCCTGGCAAAAACACACTGTCTGGTCAGGTGAAGGGAAGCAACACTGAGGTGCTTGTAAACTGGGGAAGAGAATGAACAAAAGGGTGATCTACAATACATAAATAAATAAATAAAGGCAGAAAGTGTCCCAGGTCAGGCATGGATGGGGCAGCTGCCCCAGTGGACAAGGGGCCCCTCTGGGAGTTCAGGAAGGCTGGAGCCTTTGCTCCCTGGTACCACAGGCTTCAGGCAATCCAAAGCAATGCTTTTTTAGGTACAGTGAGAGTTATTTTGAAAAGCCCCACAAGACTTCAAATGTAACAAGTTTTGTTTTTCTTTAGTTACTTCCTGTCGATTCATTTTCTGGTCAATAGTCCAGTTGGGCTTTTTTTGCTGTTCATTTGGGCATGTAAATATGCTCAGTTTGGTAGGTCAGCTGGGCTGTGCCACAAGTGAAGAGCAGCCAGCCTGCTGGAAAAGCACGCACAGGGAATTGGGCCACAGGGAGGAAAGGGTAGGGCAAGGGGCTGTGCCTGTAACAGAAAGCTGCTGCCAAAGCCGTAGCGTTCCTCCAGCTCTTCCAGCTGAAGGATGATTTTTCCCAGGGTCCATCCCAGCCTGAGGGGCAGCCTGCAGGGACCATGTGCAAAGAGGTTATGGCTGCAACTGGCAGCAGGTGTACATGTGCCTCTGTGTGTACATGTGCACGGTATGTGCGCTGGGGTCCTGTGTATTTATCCATATGGATCGTGTTATCCACTGCAAGAGCGGTGTTAAGGCTGCAGGTTAGTGGCAGCGAGTGGTGATACACAGCTATGTGAAGCAAGAAAGAATAAGGACCTCCATGAGGCTGACATTGTCTCCTCAGCTGTGAGAACTGGAAGATTGAGTCACATCACAAAATACTGCAGTATTTTAAAAACTAATTTGTTCTGGCCTGGGAGGAGCAGGAAGGTGGCTGTGGCATGAATCCCACGTCAGGCAGCCAGTGTCCTCTTTGCTGAAGAATTACGGCTCCAGGTGGCTCTATCTGGTTTCTGTCCCATTCTTGTGACCCTAAGAAAGGACAGAGAGTTGAAGAGTACCTGACACCCTTCCCAACAGTTACTGCAACTGATTTACCTTTTAAATGATGAGTTTTGCAAAACCCTCAGCACAAGCCAGTCTGAGGAGGTGAGAAGTGCCACCCCTGCTGCCATTAAGATGGCCTGCCATATCAGCTAAAAATAGTTTCTCCTCGTGTGCCCTACCAGCAAGGTGCAGGGCCCCCAGCTGACGCAGGCTGGGCTGCCAGGGCAGAGCCACAGGTGAGCCTGGCACTCATAGCAGGGCCAGTGGTTCTGCAAAGCCCAAGCAGCGCTTGGTGGCACAGGCTGTGTGTAGCCTCTGCCTTGTACTCAGTTAATTTTTGGTACATGAGCACATTCAAGCTTGATGTGCTCCTGGATTGCATCAGAAAGTGCTAGAAAAACGCTGTGTTTGATGAGTGCCCATCGTGCCTTTCTGAGCCATTCCTCCAGGCTCCAGCACCACCAGCAGCCGCTTCCCACCCTCACTGGCTTTTGCAACGCCGATACCGGCTGATATCGAACGGGCTCATCTGTGAAAATCCCATCCCGACTGGGAAGCCTTGTGAAACCTGACCCTCTGCCGGGCGCAGCTCCCCTTCCTCCCGGCGCCGGGGGGTCCCTCAGGAAATCCAGTCTCCGTCACAGTCCAAAGGCGTCAGCAGGAGAGGGCAGTGAGGGGCCAGCGACAGCCCATCTCCGGCACACACATAACCAAGCGCCTCTGTTCGGCAGGGCTGTGGCTGGACCTGGGCTGCTGGGGGCTCGGGCTCACTGAGCGTGCTGACAGCCACATGGGATTTCCACAGCTGCCAGTGCTGAGAGGGAAGGTTTGTTCATAAAAATGTGTTTACAGACCTTTCTCAGAACAAACTTTCCTAACAAAAGTAGGTCCAGAATTATTAAACTCCCCTAATTTCTTGTTACTTCTTTAAAATTTTTTTTTCTTTTTTTTTTTTTAATAACACCAGTACAAACTATTCCAAAGGACTACAAGACTATGGTAGGGAAGCATATGCTGTCCGTGCTCTGACCCTTCCTGGTGCAGGTGGCTGAGGCAGCCTGGGGCAATGGTAGAGCTGACGGGTGCAGCTCCAATCAGAGCTTTTTCTGATTGGATTTGTGGTTGGCAGTGGTTCAGGCCAGTGGTTTTGGTTCAGGGTTCATCTTTACCCCTGCACTGCTTCCT
>NW_008599739.1:2512-22864 GCF_000691845.1 Merops nubicus
GACATAGAATTTTAAGTAATAAATCCTCAGGGGTAAGTGGGAAGCTGTGTTAAGATCTACAAGCAAGGATCTCCTAAATAAACCTGACCTGTCATAATCCCACACAGTCAGTCTTGCCTAAACTTACACCAAATATTCCAAAAGCCACAAGAAGATGGGAAATCAGTCTGTCCTCATAACTGCAGGCACTGCTTTTCAGAAAAGGTTCTCAGAAAGCAATTAGTGAGGCTGGATTTCTACAGTCAAGGAAGAACAAATGCTGTAGGAGAAAACAAGACTGTAAGGGAGCAAGACCAAAGGCCCATATCACTCGGCATCCTGTCCAAGAGTGAATATTGGTAGATACTCCTTGAAACCATAAGAGCTATAGGCAAAAGAGATTAGCCCCCTATATCCCTGCTCATCTTTTAGCAGTAACCCTTCAAAGGAGTGCCTGTATCAGCAGGTGCACCGCACCTCAAAGCTGCTGAAGGATGTATCACCTCTGAGATGGCTCTGTCTCCTTTGGGCCCATTTAGTTCCTGGCTTCAAGGAGCTGGCAGGTAAGGAGACCACCAGGTGCTGCTGGGAAAGCATGGCAGCCTTGATGCCCATGAATCTGTCCAAGGTCACACTAGCAGCTACAGGGGCCAAGGATGGGTTGGAGAAGACAGATCAGTAGTGGCACAAAATCCCCCAGTGTGCATGTAGCTTCTTTTCCCACACTTTTCCCACCAAGGCATCATGGCCTAAAGAATTTTTGGATGTGGGCGTGTAAACAGTGACTGTAAACAATGAAACTATTAATTTGTTTAATAGCTAAAATTCACATTTTCTAGGACAGAGCTAAGCAAGTAACCCAGTCTTGCAAAGCAGGGAAACTAAGAAACGGGCTATGAAAAACACCCTTCACAATGCTCTGGGCTCTTTGCATAACCACCTTGCCTCCTGCTGCCCAGGCATTGCCAGACCTCATTGCTGGAGATCCTGGTATTCAGACAACCTTTTTGCTTGTGGTGCCTAGAAACAAATTTCCCCAGAGCTCAAACTTTTTCCCCTGACATGATGGAAAACTTGATGGGTGCCTCACTCCCTAGGACTTTACTGAAAAAACTTTGCCCCCAGATTGCTACAGCAGCACTCTACATACAGGACTCCCTTGCCCTTTGTTCTTTGCTGAGGATGGGGCAGTGACTGTTGAAATACTTTTCAAAAATTTGTCATCGTACCCAAGGTTGATGATTTTTTAAATTCTCACCGTAGTCTTGTGTGTAGTAGTTGTC
The DNA here is from genome assembly GCF_000691845.1 of Merops nubicus. Taxonomy (NCBI): domain Eukaryota; kingdom Metazoa; phylum Chordata; class Aves; order Coraciiformes; family Meropidae; genus Merops; species Merops nubicus. The sequence goes on from NW_008599739.1 coordinate 3,775, forward strand.
TTCAATTAGCTGCCCCAGGGGAGTTAGGTTACCTCTTGTGTGGGTATTTCATAGCCTGACGAGGGTGTCCAGCAGGGTTGTTGGTGACGTGGGCTGTGTTCTTTTCAGACCCCTCTCCTCTGGCTCCGCGTCCTGGGCATGGCGGCACCTAAGGTGGCGGTGGTTGGCGCAGGAGTCGTCGGCCTGTCCACAGCACTGTGCCTTGTGGAGACGTGCCCCAGCTGCTCTGTGACGGTCCTTGCAGACCAGTTCAGCCCCAACACGACGAGCGACGTCGCCGCTGGGATGCTGATCCCTCACACCTACCCAGGTGCGTGCAGCCCGGCGCGGCGTTGCCCGCGGCACCTCCTGCTGCTGCGCACCCGGGCGGGCGATGCACAGAGCTTCGGGAGCCGTGGCCTGTGTTCCCACCTGCCCCATCCCCTCTCTGCGTGTTTGATTGTGTTCACATACAGGCACACCGATCCATGTGCAGAAGCAGTGGTTCAAAGAGACCTTCACGTACCTTTTTGGCATCAGCAACTCGGCTGAGGCATCAGAGGCTGGCATTCATCTGATCTCTGGGTAAGAGTGGCTCCCCAGGGCAGCCTTTGGTATGGTTTTGCTGACTGCTGGAGCAGGCAGAGAGGTTTATCTTGCTGGATTTCAGGCATATTCCCTTTGTGGAATAGTTCTATGACCATATTCCCAAGAAACAGCATTGCAGCTGCTCAGACACGATGTGTTTTCAAGCAAAATTCATGCATAGGTGTGTACAGAGAAACCATTCAAGACCGGCCAGCACCAAATGTCTTTTAATAACTGAAGTTTTCTGTACTGTCATCCACCAGTTGCATGCAGCAGAGGTGCAAGCAACAGCACTATGTGGTGGTCTCCATAGGGTTGGGACTGCAGGATCTTCCAGCTTCAGCAACTAGGTATAGGAATGCAACTGGGGGGTTTTGTTGGGAGTGGTTTATGCTACCTATTATGCATGCAGAAATTCACCTCTTGGGAATGTTGAGGCTGGGCACTCTGTAGCTTTATGGGTACCCACAAAAATGTGACCAGGTGTGCAAGTGGCCTTATGTGAAGATCCAGCCAGGATGGCCACAGCAGTGGTGAGGACACTATGTGAGGGGACTTTGTACTTCTACAGCTGGCAGTACACACAGTATAGCTGAAAGAACTCTGCAGGTCATTTACCCCAGGGGGTCACCCCCGAGCTTGGCTGTGGCAGCCTCTGCCTGTTTGCCAAGGTGTGTATTGCAGTAGCAGGCAGCAGTGGTTCCCCACTGCTGTTAACCTTGCAGAGCTGCACTGGTGAGCAGGAGCAGGTTCCTGAGCTCCTGGGCTTCTGCTAAGATTGCCATGACACATAGCATGGCACAGCTGTAGTGACTAAGTTCTGCAGTTTTTTTTCTCTGTATCATTTTAGGTGGCAGATCTTTAAAAACGCTCCCAAGGAGGAGTTACCTTTCTGGTCAGATGTCGTCCTGGGGTTTCGGTCAATGTCTGAAGCAGAACTCCAAAAGTTTCCGCAGCACCGATTTGGTCAGGCCTTTACAACACTGAAGTGTGACTGTCCACCCTACCTGCTGTGGCTGGAGAAAAGGTTGGTTTTGCTGCAGGTTGAGAACCCAGAGAGAAACCCAGGCAGAGGGACAGTGGGAGAGCTGGGGACTCCTTTAAAGTCTTGGGTTTGAACAAAACTGGAAAAGGGCTGTTTCTCACTGGGGAAAATGCAGCAAGCTCTTCCTTGGAGAAAAGCACAGGAAATAAGTACCAAATTTTTCCAAAATGTGAAAGGCCCCATTCAGGCAATGTCAAATTTCTACCACTGTGGCTGTACAGTCAGTCTTAGAGTGGGAGCATCTCTGAGCATAGGAGTGACACAGCCACAGGCGCCGTGCTCAGGCAGCCAGACCTTGAAGGCACACCAGGAGCCTGTTAGGTCCCAAGAAAATGTGTGAGTGCTCCTCATTTGTCGAACTCCCCAAATAATAGCCCTCTGTTCTTGTAGACACATCCAACCCATGGGAGAATAGGCATGTCCAGTAAGATGTCTTACCTGTGAAGACTTAGCATTTAAGAAGTATCTGGACTAATTCATATCAAATTTGGTCAATATTGGAGTAATTTCTTAATCCAGGCAGGTGACCAAAGGTCAAATATCATCATCTTGTAATAAACCCTTGGGAAATATTTGCCTGTGTAAGATGGTGCGTAGGATGCACTCACTCCAAGGAGTCGTGGCTTCAGAGCTCATGCCTGGATAGATAGGAAAGTCAGAAAATTTGCTGATTTCCAAGTTTTCCCAAAACACATGGAATTTGGAGACCTGTACGAGAGTCAGGATGCAGATCTAAAAATGTTCTGACATCTGGGACACGCATTTAATCCATTTAAGTTCCCCTAAAGTGAGCAAATAGCTGTCTCCACTTGAGAGAAGGTGAGAGCCTGCAAGCTGATTTGAGGTTAAGTAAAGAGATGTGCACTGACACTGTGGTACAAATTGCAGCTCAGACAGTTGCTTGGGTGCCTTTCATCTCCCTGCAAAACATGAAAAAATGTTTCTTGCACTAACAGCCAGCCAAGCTGGGAGTACTCCAGTGGCACCAGTGCCACGTTAGTTCTATGCCATCTCCTCAGTGCACATGCTCTGTCACGTTTCCTTGTCTAACTGAATCAGAATTTTCTACTGAAGCACAACTAAGTTGCACAACCCATTTAGTATCTGCCACATGATTTCTGCTCTCTCATTCCTATGTAGCCCTCATTTCTCAAAGGATGTGGTCTAATAAGATGATCAAGCTCCTTTTTTTTCTCGTCTCTCTGGTGGCAAGAATTGAGAGCATTTTAAACATATAACTAATTTTCAAACCCCTAGTGACCTGAGCAGTATTTATAGATCATTCTTTTGGCAATCCAGGAGGAAAATTGTTGTTTGTGCCCACCTTGCTGGTCAAAAATGGGCTTCAGGATTTTCCTCCTGCTTGCTTGCCTGAATTCAGGAGATTCCAGCAGATTTTCTTATTGGTGTGCTTTTTATGGCATTAGGGCAGGGTCCCCATTACAACACTTATGAGCTCTCCCAGCAGTTTTCTCAGGCAGAGATGTGGCACAAGACCTCCCCTCTTCTTCCCAGCCAGCCTTGGTGTCCTGCAGCACCCAAGCCCCAGTCCTCAGAGCACCAGCTGTGCCCTGGATCCTCATCTCACTCAGTGCTTTGTGGGGGACCACTGCCTTTATAGTGGGGCTGATCACTTTGCCAGCTGCCAGAGCATGGCAAAGATGGGAATTTTCCACGTGGTGCATCATCACCACAGACCAGCCTCCTGGCTTACTCATGCTAAAACCTCCACTAAAGACACACAGCAATGGGATCCAGCTGACAGTATGCAGTGACTCCATCTCATACCAGTGTTTTTCCATGGGGAAAGTCTTCAAGCTTCAGGCAAGTTCAGAGTGGAATTTGGCTTGAAGCTGAGCCAAAGATGTACCTCAAGAAGGGGTGAATTTTGCTGGAGAGCAGACATGGATGTGTAGTGCTCTGCGCTGCTGTTCAGAGTGAATCCTGGCTGCTGCTATAGATGGGTATGGGTCTCCTGCGGGTCTCTTGCCACAGCTGCCCCACCTGCAGGGACATTTGGGTACCCCAGTGCTTCACACATGGCACTTGATGATTAAGCGGCTCCTGGTGTCAGGGGAGTGAGTTGGGAATGAGTGTGACAGTGTGTAACAGGAACATTAAAAGGAGTGTAGCACAATAGTGCTGTCACTAGCAGAAGTAAGTTGGGCAATAAATCTGATATTTTTCAGCTTGCTAGAGCTGTTACAGCTTGGTACAGTCATAGAAATGAACCCGTGAGACCATGAGGACCTGACTGCCTGCGTAGGGTCTTATGCCAGACCCTTCTCTAATATTGATCAACTTGCTGTATCTTTCCAGCCCAAACAAGCTAAAAAATAACTTGGATCAGGCCAAGTCAGAAAAATCACAAACTGAAACCCCGTGGCATTTTCTTTGCTTTTTGTTCCATCTATTGTTTGGTTGTGATCAGTATGTTAAAGGCAACCTAACTCATTTACTTAATGTTCATAATTACATGAGGGTTTGGGGGTTTCTTCTCTGCTTCACTTCTGAAGTCTTTTTGCAGGTTGAAAGCAGCGGGCGCCCAGATGTGCACCAGAAAGGTTGCAGAGCTGTGGGACCTGCACAGCGAATACAGCGTCGTTGTCAACTGTGCGGGCATTGGAGCCCGGCAGCTGGCGGGGGACGAGCGGCTCTTCCCTGTCAGGGGACAGGTACTCAAGGTTCATGCTCCTTGGGTGAAAAACTTCATTCGGGACGGGGATGGCCTAACTTACATCTACCCGGGCGTACACAGGGTAACCCTAGGGGGAACCAGGGAAGAGGGGAGCTGGAATCTCTCCCCTCACCCGGGCACTACCAAAGCCATCTTTGACAGATGCTGCACCCTTGAGCCCTCACTGCGGGGAGCTCAGGATATCGAGGTGAAGGTGGGCCTGAGGCCATCCAGGCGGTGCGTGAGACTGCAGAGAGAAGTCTTGAGCCAAGGAGGAGTTAAGCTCCCAGTGGTCCACAACTATGGGCATGGGTCAGGTGGCTTTTCAATGCACAGGGGCACAGCCAAAGAGGCTGCTCGCCTGGTGGGAGAATGTATTGCTGCCCTGCAAGGCTCCTTATCAAGGGCCAAGCTTTGAATCCCAGTGGTTCCTTTTCCATTTGGGAGAGACTAGTGTTGCATCTCCTAGTAGCAGCTTTGGACTTTCATTCCATACAACAGCTTGTGCCATTGCTGATGCTCTGTGGGGTCTCACCTGGCTTCCAGCTGCCACCTTGGGAAAAGCATGACGGCTTGATCCAAGTATTAGTTCAGCTGTCCCTCTCTTCCATCTGGTATTGTTTCTGCCTTGGGCATTTCTCCTAGCCTAATGCTAAGGAGAAGGCACGATATGTCAATATTTTTCACATAACAGGAATCAGTTTGCTGCAGTATAATATAAATAACATCAATTTAGCATTTCTTCATCCACATCTAAAGGATACCAGATGCACTATGTTCAGATTCAGTAAAAACTAGTTCTCTCCTCTTGCACCAAATTGAATCTAATATTGCACTTGCTCCTCTCATTTTGATAACAAACTTTACCATTTCCCATATGATTTAGAAGGAAAAGAAAGCCCTGTGCAGTGTTGCATTACAGTGGTCCCAGTTAGCTCTTGCAGAAAACAGTGTTAGGTCATTGACATGCACAGTGACCGGGCAAGTGTGATTTTAAGAGTGACACTGATCACTGCTTTTGCTCATATTGCACCTCAGGGAACTCAACACAAAGTTATTGCAGGAGGAAGTTGCCCCGTATGAGTTATAGTTTTGTGCATCCTTTCTCACACTTGTTTGTAAGTCCCTTTTTTCTCCCCAAGCCCCTCATATTTTGCTCTCAGACACAAATGATTCCCCCTCTGTGCAACAGCAGCATTGATGTGGCCCGTGTTCTACAGAAGAGGGGTTGGGAGTGCAAGCACCTCTTTTCTGCTTTGCATCAGCACTGGCTGCTTTCCTTGCAACAGCTGATATGAATAAATTGGTGACAAAACAACAAGGATCATCAGCTTCAGGTTCATGAAAGAAAGAAGACCCATTTCAGACTAGATAAACACTCCAAAGACAAACTTGTCTGTAATTGGATGTGAGGGAGCTCCTCTGCCATCAGAGAGCTGAGCCACCAGAGCCCACTCCATTGCAGAGACTGAGCTGGGCTTTACACTCCCCTCAGCAATTCAAGCCCTTTGATGTAGCTGAAGATAGTCAGTCCCCAAAATCAGAGCTTGCTATCAAAGTACAGGTCTGACTGTTAGTGATTAAACTACTCAGTAGGTCTTAAATGGCTCATGCAAAAGCACTAGCATCCACTTTTGTCTATTTTTTTTTTGTCCTTACGAATCAATAAAAATCCTTCAAGAATTCACGTGGTCAAAATGAACTGACAAATAAAGTTCTAATAATGGAGCAAAGGTAATTTCTGCAGTGTTTCCTTTCATAAATAAGGATGTTTCTTTCATCTGGGATGGCCTGACAGGGCCAAGAAAGGCCACATTCAGACATGGCTGCCAGCTCCTGCTGTTCTCAGGGGAGATGAAGACAATCATCCTTTGCAAGGGACAGCTGTCAGGAGAAACATCAGCAGATTAAATTACAGGTCAATAAGCACATGGGATCAGTGTAAGCCAGCCCTACCTTCAGCAGCTTTGCTCTCTTCTCCTCAGCTCTGAAGACTAATTTTGCATTCCCCACTCCCCCCAAGAGCTGCTGCTCTTGGCAGCAGTGTTTGTGCAGGGCACGTCAAACCACAGCTTTGTTCTCAGATAACACAGAAGGTAAAAATAGATGGAAAAAGAACATGAAAATGGGCTATTTTTTTCTTCATCTTGATTTTAATCTTAAAAAATAACAAACAGTGTAGCTTATCCTGGAGCAAGAAACACTACTAATGTTAATGGATTGTTCACATAGGCCCATGAGAAACCAGAGCTCTGTTTGTGCACTTCTGTTCTGCAGGGTGGTGGGGTTTCTTCTAACTTACTTCTCAGAGTTGGCTGGTCAATAAAAATGTCAAAGTAGGTCTGGGTGCAAGGCCCACCAGCCTGGTGCACTAGCCCTGGCTGTGGCCAGCAGCAGAGAGGGACACTTTTAGCTGTTCCTGGCCCAGTGGCTTCCTCAGCTGAGAAGCAGATTAGAGTTTCGTGGTCCTCAGATGATTTGTCTTCCACACATTTGTTGACTTGCTTCTGAAACTATGTGTGGTCCTTTTGTAGTCCCTGACATATTGTGACAACATGTTCCGTAAAGGGAGACACGTATTTTCCCAGGATCAGAGCTCCTTGCCTTCATCTTAAGTCACTCATATGTTTTTGTGTGCTGTTACCACACTGAATTTCAACTGCTGTTACTTTGCCCAGGGTCATGAGGTGATTTTTGCAGCTCCTTGCAGGCAGTTGGCCTTTTACTGCCTTGAATAAGCTGGTACCACCAGCAGCAGACTGAGCCGTTTCACCATTTGCTGCCTGACTGATGAGCGTGTGGGTTAGCACTGGCCCTACCACGGATCCCTCTAAGATGTCATTGGTGACTTCTCTCCACTGTGAAAAATGGATGATTTATCCTTACCTTGTCTCTCTGTCCTATGTGTGGTTGCTGACTTTACGAGTGGACCTTCCCTCCTATCCCACACCAGATTAGCTTCTTTATGAGTCCTTGGTGACAGATGTTATTAAAGGCTTTCCAGAAGCTGAGCAGATCATACTGAGCAGATTGCTCTACTCTGCAGCTTCACTGTTACCTCTGAAGCCATAAGAGGGTGTTGAAGCACAGCTCCACAGCTCCTCACTGCAGAGCTCTGCCAGTTCTTCCCTCCTAGTCTGTATCTGTCCTGGCAACTATGCTATTACTGTGGGATTTACTGTTTGCCTGATATATGTGTGTCAGATTTAGTGGTTTGCATTTCTCTAGATCCCTCACAGCACTTAAAAGAAAACAGTGTCATGTACCATCCTCTTTTTCCTTTGGCTGTTTTAAGTGAAACGTTATACACCAGCCCTAATACTGCAACAATTTCCCATCAGCATTCCTTAAAAACCCACACGCAAGTAACATCTGCTTCTCATGAATTTGTTACTATCCTTTGCATCTATTTGTTCTAAAACCTCATCTAATGGCCCTTCAATCTGAGGCAGCTTCTCTGCATTATCCCCTTAATAAATGTCTCTGCCATGGGAATTTCACAAAGCTTTTCTGCACTGAACACAGACACAAATAATCTGTTTAGCTTCTATGTTAGGGCTTGTTTTCTCTCAGACTCCTTTGCTACCCTGATCATCTGCTGACTGCATACCCTGGTCACCTGCAGAATCCTCTGGCAGACTCCCTGCTCCTGCTGGGGTAGAGGAAGTTTTTTGTCTATTAGCAAGCTATTTCCTCAAAATCTTTTTTAGTCTGCCTTCAGAGTTCATGTCCTTTTCCTCATTTGGACAGGATCTATTTCAGTTCTCTTCCATGTAATTTTTATCAATCTATTGCAATGAGACAGTAATTATCTTCTGGAACATCTCTGACATTTCAATACCCTTATGTAAAAATCAAGCATTCTAGAGCCGTATCTTATTTTCAGATTTATAGCAAATAGAACCAAGTATATATTAAACCTGATTGCTATAGCTGCTTTGTGCTGTTAAAGGGGCTTATTTGTCCAGATTGCACCTTGCTGTTTCCTGCTTACTTGTGGATATAAAGAGATCAAAATTGCACCTTTAGGGACATACCACCATGAACTCTTCTCTGCCTGCTTGATTCCCCTCAGTCTCTAGCTTAAAATACCTTTCAAAATCTTACTCTTGCTCACAGAAGCTTTCTTCCCTACTAAGGTCATGCCACACAAATGCTGAGCATCCTACTCGGTAGCCTCAGCGTTTTCCTCTGGAAACCTTCAGTTTGCCAAGAATATGTCCTAATGTTTTAGGAATAATTAGACATCCCTCCCTCATTTTTCCCCCTAGGCATGGAACATTTAAGTATTCTAAAATATATCCATAGGTACATAGTGATGCTACCCTGTGCCAGCTATGTGCCTGCCCACAAAGGGGAGCCACAAAGTTTCGATGCCTGCAAGCTGGCTCGCTGACACTGACCACTTAGTTTTTTAGGCAGCTGAAGTCCATTGAGATGAGACTTTTCTTGCTTCAGCTGCCCGGCCTCAGGTGTCTATCTCTGGCAGTATCTCATCAGCAATCCTTGAGTTTCTGCTTTTCTGCTCCTCACCCAAGAGCCTTGCCAGGAGATGAAGTGAGGATGTAACCTGTGTTAACTCCCCAGCTCCAGCTGAAGCTGAGCCCACAGCTGTGGAATTTGCAAAACTCCATTTTGATCCTAGATCTGTCCACGCTGTTCCATCTGTAGTCTTCATCTGGAAACAGAGCAAGTGCCAGGGAAACACTCACACGTGGGACAGGATTAACAGTGGAAGGTCATTAAACCTCCCTTAAGGGAAGACTTAGCTGTCACCTGTGGAAAGCATTTTATCCTTGTGCCATCCCTTAAGCCCATGCATGTCTGGACAAAAATTAACTGGATGGTACTTGAGTATTTCCTTCTTATCCATACTTTCTGACCTACATTGAATAGGCACCCCTGGCAGATGGCAACCTATCTGTCACGCTCACGGGGAACTTCAAAGGGATAATTATGGCATAGAAAGGGAATGATTGTATTTTGAGACATTTATATCAATCCTTGCGACTGCAGACAGCAGATGTGCTGCATGATGGATTTTAGAGCTTGAGCACAAAATAATAGTTTACTGCAACAGGGAATTTTGTTGATTTTCTTTGCAGAAACAAAGCAATAAAGATGTATTGTCTCGATGTAGGCTTTTGCCTATATTTAAAATGAATGTACCAAATTTCTGAAAAAATACAGAAAAATTTGCATTGATCATTCATTGCAATTCTTTTCCAGACGAATACTATTTGAAATAAACTATCCAGTGTGATGCATTCAAATTCACTTAAAACAAATGTAGCAATTAGAGCCTGGACCGACATTTGTATTGTCTTCACAACTATCTTAAATCAACGTGTATGTTGTATGAGGCTGTATTTTATGCTGCTTTATTCCCGATGTTCCACCAGAGGGAGATGTTGGATCAAGCAGTTACTGAAAGAAACCCCACACTCCATCTCAAAGAGCAAATGCAGAAATGCTGCTCAGTGAAAATGTGGGTGCCTCCCGGGCTCCCACATACCTGTAAGGCTTGGAGGACTTGCGTGCTGCAGTAGGGCTTAAGACATAATCGTGAAGCAGATAGGGTCGTAAAATATCACGGGGAATGGTTAAAAAAAAAGTACATTGAGGAGCTAGAAATGTGATGGTAGCAGCACACCAGAAGCTGTTGTTAATAAAAATATGGGATTATAAACCTAGACAAAGCTGTTGCTATAGCAGCATGTCCCAGCACTTTTCCCTCACCAAAAGGCTGGAAGGGAAACCAACTGTCTTGGGTAGCCAAGTGTCCTTGCTTCCTCATGTGGGGTGGACTTGGGGTCCCCCAGTCCCCTTGAGCTGTGCCTGGGCTAGACACATTGTGCGGTTCCCCGTGGGGCTGCAGTCTGGCCCATGAGCCCACTGCCTGGCTTCCCAGCAAGCCCACACACCACCCTGGGTGCTCAGGTATTAGAAACTATCAGTGGTTAAGTCTGATCCAAAATGATCTGTTTTCTCTCCAGGAATTTTCCCCTTATATGTCTGATTTTCTCAATGAAGAAGTCAAAGTGATATATCTTGGAGAAGGAAAAGCGGATGAGTCAAAACTCAGCCTTATGAGGAAAGGGAATGGCTGGAGAGAAAAGAAAGGAGAAAGAAACTTTTCTGCAAGTGAACAACTTCATTAAAATAGTATTTCTGAATGTAAATAAGTTTCAAGAGAGTCTTTTTCTTGTGCTTTGTTTTTCCTCCTTTGAGAAAGTCTCACACGGCTGTCGGCAGCCACCAGCAGGCTGTAGCCTGTCCCATGTTGCTTTCCACCATTCCTGTTCGTGTCCATTACCAACCATGGAGACAACACATTTCTCACCTTGTGAGAAGCGTGCACCATGCACACCACGTTCATCACGTGCTGTCCTCATGTCACTGACACCTCCCCTGCCTTTTTATTTAACCAATGTGAAGTCTCAATCGACCAGCTGATCTCCAAGCCTTACATGGTCCTTTAGTTACATTTATGAGCCAAACAGGGTAGGGGAGGCTTGTTTATTTTCTGTGTCACTGGAAAATTAAGCAACTGAGCCAGCTGTCAGTGTTTCTGAAGCACCTGCATGTACACCTTCCAAACTAAAGTGAAGGTCTGGAAAACAACATTTCCATCAGAGAATGCACAAGAGCCATGGAAGGAGCCTCAGGCTTGCTTTCCTCCTTGAGAAACAAGTGCTGGATTTGGCTTCAAGGAGATGAAGCCTCTGCTCCACATACGCCTTGCAGTCTGGTGAGCTGAGTGGTCTCCTTGTTGGTGGAGCAGCTGGTCTCCTTAGAGGATTCATGGAACTGGATTTGGGCTGCTCACATTGGATATTTCTGAGATAGTGGCTACAAGAAGAGCAAACCCACTTTTAGGTGCTCATTGAATGAAAAAGTCTCGTTTGGATTTTTGAAAGAAAGGGGCTGAGGTACCTGAAGTCCAGCCAAAGACTACAAGACACAACCCGCTCCTCCACAGAGGTAAGTTGAAGACCTTTAGAAGCACTGCTACTCCACTTCTGAAAATCCCTCCAGAAGCCTTGATGTTTTCTGTGTGGTGAGCGTATCTGCACAGTGTCAATACTCCAGAACTAATCACGGGGTGAATTGCCACAGAGATTTGCAGCAGGATAATTGTCTCAAACAGAAGGATAAATAGCTTTTTCTGGCATTTAGTGGGCCTCTTAAGTGAATGGCAATAAGCTCTATGCGAACAGATGTTTTCCCTCTTTTTTGGTCCTTTTGCATCTTATCCGTAATTATGCACTAAAATGTTCTTGTCTGGGTTGCTGAGAGCAATCTTGCTGCCGTTCGTGTTTGCAGTGTGAGGCTGAGCACTTCAGCACAAAGACTGAGCAAAAAGCCCTTCATTCTAAAAGGCTTCCATCGCTGTACATCAACGATCATCTCCTCTCCTTCATGTTAAACCTGAGTAAGGAGCAAGAAGTTTGTAGGAAAAATTTGCCTCATCCAGCCACTGCTCTTGCAGGTCCCAGTGCTGGGGTCTCTCCCTGCCTGGGCTCCAGTCAGGAGGTTCCTGTGCTCACCTGGCTTCGGATATTGATCCAGCTATGGCTCAGAGAAGATGGCTCAGAGTAGTTGCTTCTCCTTTGCCTTGTGGAGGAGGTAAGAGTCCTCTGAGACAGTCCTCCCTGCTCTATGTCACCTCTGCTCTGCTGACTGGACTGCAGGGAGATGGCAGAGCAGGCTTTCCTCTGTAGCCCCTGGCTTTGCCTTCAGCCTTGCCACCAGGACAGTAGCAGGCACCACACAGGCTCTGCAAGGAGCCTCTAGGCTTTCAGGAGTGTGTACTTTAGCTCCTGACAGAATACAGAGAAATAACCTTAATCCTGGAGAAACTCAATGGATTCTGGCAAAGAGATCTCCTCCTGACAAACAGCCTGCGAGTGATGTAAGGGCTGGGGCATGACCACAAGCATTAACCTGGCCAAGTGTTCATAGCCTGGAGTGATGCCTGCAGACGTCCCAGCATCTTCACAAACACACTTCAACCTTCCCAATGCATCTTTGAAGCCTGTGGCTGGCCTCTGCTTTCCACGTCCATGGCTGAGGATGGAGGCAGACACACTATGGGAAGCCCTCAGGTAACACCTGATCTACACACAAACTCTTGGCTAGGGAGATTATTCCACTTTGTACTGGTACCAATATCTCTGCATCACAGATGCTGCTCTACATGGCATTGAGGGCAAACTGCCTTCAAGAGAGAGCAGAGCAAAGAGCAGAGCCTGCGGGAAGAGCAGAGTTTTATCCTCGCCGTCTGGAGCTGGCCAGGCTGCTCAGCTGCAGGGGAGTCGTGGCATCTTTTCTGCTGAAGGCAAGCAAGGCCATTTCTCTCCTCCTCTTTAGGATTTTGTTTCAGACATTTAAAATGCAACCAGTTGGAGGAAAAGATTTGCTGACCACATGGTAATAGTTCATAAAAGCAATCTCTTTATTACAGGTAAAGAAAGTGATACTGAATTTAGAGTCCTGCAAAAATGCAATGCTTTTCAGGCACATGGGTGAGACCTTTATTAAAGATGGATGCATATTAATAAATTGGGCTGCATACTGGCCCAGGACATTTTTGCATGCCTCCTATCCTATAAAAGCTGCTTTTTGCCCATCAGGTCCATTGAGGATGCTGCCAGCCACTCCCAGCTTTTATTTTATCCTGTTGCCTTTAATGAGGCGTAAACTGTACAGACACATGACAGTCTATCAAACACCACTGCGAGATTGACTAGAAAAAGTGCACAGTGCATTAATTATGGGTCTAATTTGTTTGTGAAACTGCTACCTGGAGCATGTTGCTGCAGTTGTTGTCCCTAGCAGCCCTGGCACTCTGGCTTGCATCTCTTCTCCCTTTCAAGAGCCTTTTTTCCTGGGTACTTGCAGATGAAAGTCACTCTCTATGATCAGATTGTGACATCTGCTCTATTACTCCAGTGACATTGCTGTCCCCTGTACAAATACTTTGGCATTTGTACTGTACTATGTAAAGCCATTAAAAACACATAATAAAAAGGCTTATATAACTTCTTAAAGCCATAATTACTACTCCAGCTGTGGTATTTTGTAAAATTCTGAGCACTATAGATTTATCCCTTTGCTAAATTAAATTTTTTAATGAAAAATATTCATCATCAAGCTCAGAAGTGTAAAAATGCCAGTAAAATTGATTGCACACAAAAAAGGGAGTAAGCTGAGCCCAGAGTAACATCAAGGTAATCTTTCAAACATACAGAAGATAGGAGTTTGTAGCAGAAACTCAGGGTAATTTTTAAGCAAAGCTGGACATCTGTCTGGGATTACAGTATAGATACAGGAGAGATACATACAACGAATATCACAAAAGTCTTCATGCAATAGCACACGAACTGCTTATGAGCTATCACCGCTTAATTCCTGCGAATTGGAATGTCTTCTTTTTTGTAAATGGCAATACATGCTTTCAATTTTTATATCAGTATCTCTTCAATAAAATTGCCAGCCCTTATTTTAAAAAGCAGGCAGTGTTTTGCTTGTTCAGAATGATTAGACAAGTTAGTAAAAGGCAGACAATAAAATTAGTGTTGCTTACTCCAAGAGTGAAATACAGCTGCTGGAGGCAGATACCACCAAGATTAGGGTTAAATAAGTAAAACAAGGCCCAGGGATAGCAGAGAGCTGCAGAACACCTTATGCTGAAGGGCTGTCTCATTCCTCTTCCCGTTCCTGCAGCAAATGCATGTCCACAGGTACAGGTATGGATGTGTGTAAATGCACAAGAGCGTGACTCGGAGGTAAATCTTCATCTGTAATCCCTTCTCCAGGCTGTTAATTATCAGCTATCTCTTTCATCATATTCAGAGCACAGGGCTAGGCTGTGGCATCTGCATCTCTCTGTAGCTGGAGGGAAAAGAGAGCTTTTGCCTGTGCCTCGCACTGAGTACAGCAACATCAATCTTGTGTTAAGCTGCCTCGGTAGCCCACGAGCTGGAGGAGAGCTAATGGGAGACCGCGTCAACATATTCTTTTTTTTTAGCTGTTATCTTCAAACCTACCAGTGGCGAGCTGAGAAGTGGTTTTAATGACCCACACAGATGAGCTTTAGCCCTGCCGGCTGTTCAGGCACATAATTCTCAGCAGTGGTTAAGAGGGTAATAGACCTATGTGGCCAATTTACTTTGTTGCTGACATCTAAAAGATAACAGAAAGAGATCCTTTCTCTGAATTTTTAGTGGGATTTAAGGCAGGGGAAGGACTAAGGGCTGTACTTGCATGCAGAGCTGCTGGCTGCGTGCAGGCTCCAGGGAGGTCTGTCACTTGGTGCCTAGAGAAATACTTCCAGGATTTCCAGCTGCAGTTTAAAGGAAAAGAAGTGAGACCTTGCACCGAAGCCATCACTGAGAAGTCATCTGAGGAGCTACAAACATTCCGTCCCACGCTCCTCAGGGCTATGGCAGAGCTTTGGCACGTAGATCTGCAAGGCAATAAAACAGGCCTAGGCTAAAGCTCTGATCCCAGCAGACTGAGAACTTCTGTGGGGGAGGACACACCGTGCTTCTTTTCATACAGCCACTTTTAAAATCAACTTGTGAAAGTTTCTACAGGCAGCCTCTCAGTTTTCCTGTGCATGGACCAATGTCACTCCAGTTTTCAAAGCATTAGCCAGGAATGTAGGAGGGAGGTGAAGGAAAAAAGTTTTCCTTCTCCCTGTCCTGTAGATTTTGGCACATGGCTTGTACCAAAATCCAGTGGGGTTGTTAAGCAGAGTAAAAAAGAATATTTTTATTCATCTGCTCATTTTATGGGAGGAATGTTTGACTTCCATGAACAAACAGGCCTTGGAGAATCCAGGGAATTCCCAGCAGTGTTTTTCCTGCCTGAGGTTTAATTTTCCACAGAGATCTGGGCAGACATTTTGACTAGCCAGAAGATAAATAGAAGGCTGGACAGTGGGTGGAGGCAGAAGATAGATGGTGGTAGGCAAAATGTTTGAACTGAAAACAGCTATAAGAGAGAACAACATTAAATAACTGTTGCAAATGTTGGTAGCATGTTGCTACCAACACCATGTCAGACAAGATGTAATTCATAACCTTCCAGAGGTTTATCGCTGTGCTCTCACCATAGGCAAATTAATAAATGCGGGAGGAATTTTACATTTTTTAAGAGTATTTCTGGACAAATTAAAGGAGCTGTAGAAATCCATGGTACCTACATAAAAAGCAGATACAGTAGAACCGATGTCTGACTTTGGTTATCAGGGCATGATGCTCGCTGCTCTCAGTAGAAATTGACGGCTCCTATTCAGAGTCGCTGTTTCGGGTACTCCTTGCATAACACGGCAGCACTTTGCACTCTGTGATGTATGTTCCTCTAACACTATTCATCCCGCTTTGGGGACAACAGGGAGGGGAGGCTATTTGCTGCCTGACTCAAAGAGTGACCATGTTTTGCAGGAGCTGTGCAACTTTGCAGAAGCTGTATTTCCCAGCAATCACCTCAAAAAGGCCCATCCTCCAGCTTAACTAGAGTTGCATGCATTACACTGCAATTTTGGTTTGCTTTTCTTCTTACAAGGCATTACTCACGTACAGGTGTTTTTGCAGCCCGTTCCTGGGGGAAGAAATTAGTTTATCATTCACTTGTTAAAATGGGGAAATGAGACTGTTTAAGGTACTATCTTAATTCCCATTGATTATTATGCTAATCCTGATAAGATTTCTTATTGTTCCTGATATCCTTCTTTACCCTGTTCCCTTTTTTCTCTATCTTTAGAAACGCTCTGTTGTGTTTTAAACAGGCAGACTTACATTCCAAAGAGATGGAGGGGAAGCATGAGAATTTCAATCGTTTGTCAAAACACAAAAGCAAAGTGAAATCCCTGAGTTAAATTTGTGAACTGTTCTTTAAAAGGACCACTCCTAGCACGCTCACAAATTAGGGCCAATCAGCTCTCTAAGGAAGGGAATGTGTTGTACAAGGTCAGCATTTTCAGTTACAACTCAGCAATGACAAGAAGAGTGGATGGATTCAAGTATTTGAGCTTTCTGCTGAAGCTATACAATGAAAGAAGAACAAAAGATGAATCTCTGATGCAAAACCCAAGAAAGACCTTGTGTTTTTTATTCTGCTCAGTCAGACCTCTTTTATTTGAAAGTGCATTGTTCAAGCTTTTAGGAAAGCTTTGATTTCTCAAGGATTTAACTTCAGGAGAGAGTTTTAAAATGTATTTCGACACTTCATACCTTTTGAGTCTTGACCTTTATACTCCCACCTTTAAGATTTTCTCCATAACTGTACAAGCACAAACTTTTATTTTAATAGGACCTTCACAATCCATTATTTATTGACCAGATACTGACAGGTTAAAACAAGCTTGGTGCTAAGAATCTTGTGATCTAATGATTTTGGCTAGCATTATTTCAGGTCTTGTGTCTTGCCACATCTGTCCCTGCATTTAGTGTACTCAATATAGGTTTAAACCTCTGTTCCCCAGGCAGTGGCATTTCTGTCCTCCAGGTGAATGATGTAATTTCATGTGGAGGAGTAAACTGATGCACAGGCAGCCCCATGGCAGCCCGAGCAACCTTCTGCTGATGAACTTCAGGCAATGCTCACAGATGGAGCCAGGTAGCCATAAGCTGATGTCAGTCTTGTGTGTTGCAATCACACTCCCCCTCTGCCCTCATAAATGTGTTCCTCCCTTGCAACAGGGCTTGTCTGATCCGCTCATGAGCCACCTGAGGGGGGTGGAAAAAGGAAAAGCACATGGTTCTCAGACAGGCCAGCTGCCAGAGCTAACTCACTTCCCTGTGGCAAGCACCAGAGCCTGCCCATGAGAGGGAGAGGGCCAGGGGAGCAGAGCTCTGATCTACACTGCATTTCCCAGAGGCATCAACCACCCAGAGGTTGCCCCACCTTGGCTGTAGGCTGACCAAAAGATGGGATGGTACTGAGAAGGGTGTCGAGGTCTATTAGAAGAGTACTCGAAATCAAGTTCTTCTTGAGTTTGTTCTTGTGAAATATGTTCACTTGATTCGTGTCAAAATCATGTTGGGGCGCCACGGTGAGGGGTGGTCTTGTTTGTCATTGCCCTGGTTTGGCTTATTTTAGGACAAAGGAACCCCCCTTCTGCTACACTAATGGCAAGCAGGACTGCCACCTACCCCCTTTCAAGAGGAGCCTGCATTTAGGGAGGTTTAAAACAGTAAAGGAATTTATTTAGCCTAATTTAGAAAAAGAGTTTACCTAAAAAAAAAAAAAAAAAAAAAAGGACAGCAATGTTTAAATGGCAGGGAGCATACACCTGGTCTGCCAGTGCATCTGTGCCTGGAGCCACACTTGAAATCCCACTTCTGCTGAAAGATCATCGCTTCTTCCCTTATCTGCCTGCGTGCAGCTCCTCTGTCCTGCTGCCAGCAGGTCTGGTTCCTCAGCTGCTGGTGGCTCAGGTTCTCCCAGTGACCCTCTCTGACCTGCTCCCCCAGCAGCAGCCAGCTCTGTCTCTGCCCCAGGCTGTGATCAAACAAGAGAGGTCAGAGAAGAGCAGTGCAGGCTGCTGCTGGGAAGAGGACAGCAGAAAGGCGGGACAAGGAGCTCAGCACAGAAAGCCTCTCCCTTGCCAGTAGAGAATGCAGGGCCTGGAAGCATAGTAGTGCACGCAGGGGACAAGAGTCACAACCTCTCTCCCTTACTTGGCAAAGAAACAGGGAGCACCTGTGCATCCGTGACCTGCATGTTCCACCTGAGAATGTATTTATTACTCACTGAGCTGCCTGTGCTGCACACTGGCTGCCACTGCCCTCCCCCCTGCTCCTGCAGAGCTTGCCTCCTGACAACAATGCATCTCCCCACCTGCAGTTCCTCCTTCAGAAAATCCTAATAATCACCACTTACCTGCTCATCACTCAGTGATGGCTTAGCATCGTGGCTTAAGACCAAAGCCAACCTATGCACTTTATATTTCAGTGTAGTGTGTCCCTGTTGCAAGACAAAAGGCCTTGTGTGCCCCTGCAGAGGTGAGCAGGACATTTGTCCTCTGCACTGCCTCTCAGCCCTGCTCAGCTCACCCAGAGCCTTTCCGTCACAGGTTAAACCAAGGCTGTGTCATGAAAATTTGCAGCTGGCTCATGTCGACTCAGAAGAGAGGCCAGGACGCAAAGCACAGACTTAGAAGTTATTCACGTGCATGAGGTGTGCCAGCCAAACTGGGACACCCCCACTATGGTTTCACTCAGGGTTCTCATACCCTGCCAACATTCAAGACCAACACAATCTGATGAAGAGTAACACCCAAACTACTGATTACTAGTAATAGTAAAACTTTGCAAAGCAACCCTATTTTTGCAGCATTCTTGCTGCTCTTCTATTGATCCAGACATCCCTGGAGTCAGCCTTGCTAAAGTTAATTCTCTGTAATACCACATGATACTGGGTGGGTTTCAAAGGCATGTCAGAAGATCTGGGATGCTGGAGTTATCTTGGCTGTCCAGAGATGTCCTTTATTCTTCATGGAGAGCTCTAACCTTCCAAGAAGCAAAGGCCTTACTTCCAGGGCTGGGCTGTTGCTTTCTGTGTTTTACGTAAGCATGGACAATAACCAGGTCTCCAGTAAAATTCCACTAGCTCATGACGTTAAAGCCTATAAAGTGAACTAAAATACCTACATTAACAACTTAATGCACTTCCACACAGGTCAGGCTGCTGACATGGTTGGGAGGGGGGTTTTGTCAAAGGTGCCGTCCGTGAGTCCGAGGCTTTGAGGCAGCGTGGGCCCGGGCGGGCACAGGAGCTACACGCAGCTC
>NW_008599740.1:0-3859 GCF_000691845.1 Merops nubicus
GCCGCCGGCGCGTCCCAGGGCAAACCCCCGGCAGCGAGGGAGGGAGGGAGGGAGCCGGGCGGAGGAGCCAAGCCCGCCCTCCGCCCAGGATGCCTCGGGGATGGAGGCGGCTGGGGGAGCCCCGGGGGAGCGCGACCCTCGGAGCCTGCAGAAGCAAGAGGGACCGTCCTCTCCCCCCGACACTGCGTGGGAGAGGGATTCCCCCCCCTCCACCAGGCACTGGGCGCAATAGGGACTTCGCTGCCCGCAGTCCTCCAGAAACAGCGGGGGAACCCCCTCCCCAAGCGATAAGCGTAGCGGAGATCTCCTTCCCCAAGCGCTGGCAACCTTCTGCACGAGCCTCCAGAAATAACGGAGATCGTCCTCCGCATCCCCATAGGGACAACAGCATTCTCCTTGCCCAGGCTATAAGTGCAGTGGGTACCCCTTTCCAAAATTAAGTGCATTGCAGACATCCCTTCACAATTCTCCAGGAGCAATAAGAATCCCTCCACCACCATCCCTCCTGTCAAGCATTAGGTGCAATGTCAACTCCACTGTCCATAAACTTTCAGGAGCAACGTGTTTCCCTCACTGCCCAGGCACAAAGAGCATTGTGCCCCCCTACAAGCCTCGGGAAGGAAAGGGGAATCCTCCCTGACACTATGCACAGCGTGAACCTCCTGCCAGACCTCCAGGAGTAAGGGGACACCCCCCAGCCCTCGATGCAATGTTACTAGGTGCATTGAGGACCTCCACCTCCAAGATAATGAAGAGTAAGACTCCAGGCTTGCTGGGTACCCTGGAAAAAAGGGTTCCAGCCTGTTGGTACACCTTCCCCAAAATCTCCAAGCCCGTGGGGCATCCCCTTTGCAATTCCCCAGAACCAATGGGAAGCCTTCTCTTCCCCAGCACCAAGCCTTGTAAGACTGTGCAGGTCATGTCTCAGCTGGGAACATGCACTCTCCTAGCCAGGCAACCCAAAATTGTGGCTGTTTCTTGTGGACTTGGTCTCTGAAACACGACAGACATTTGTCCTGCTCTCATCTATGGATATTTGCTGCACTAGACCCCTGCAAGCAAAGACAAAGTAAGGTCACCCCATAGCTTTATGCCATATGCATATACACTTGCCCAAGGGATTTCTGACCCTCTGCTCTATTGCCCTGGGGTGGCTGTTGGTAGTCAGGGAATTGGGGTCTTACAGATTTGGATGCCCAACCCTGTTGGGTCCTGGGCCTAACAGAGACTAAGGACCCCTGTGTTCTGCATCCAGCTAGCCCTCTCCATACAGTGAATGTGTTTGTGGCATTGATAGTCTGTGGGCACCAGGCCAAGCCCTCATCTTCCCAGTGCCAGCAATGAGCCTGATAAGAATTTTTTCTCCTCTGCTCCATCCCATCTGCCCAGAGGACAGCCAGCTGTGTTGTGAATCACAGCCCATACCTGCCCACGGCTGCAGCAGGACTGTCCCCAAGAGCCCAGCCGTGTCCTGAGGCACACAAGCCTCAGTCACAGCTCTGGATGACCAGGAGCAGATGTGACCTGCTCCTTCCCAGCCCAGCTGCTGGATTTCCACAGGGAGCAGTGTCATACTCTGCCTGTCAGCTCTGATGGGCAAAGCCTGACCTGGTCACTGGTTGCCAGTGGTCTCCCCTCAGGGAGGTGGTGCCTTTTCCTCCCAGAGACACTGCCTTTCCACCACCCTCATTTTTTTTTTTTTTTAAAGCAAAATTGATTGGCACAAAGGTCATGGTGGCACAGAAGAAAGAGTTCTGACAAATTCTCAGGGTTTGGAAAAGCTTAGCAAGCCTCACTTCAGAGCACAAGTACCTGGACAACTTTCTTTGGACATCTGCTGAATTATTTTGCTTTTGGTCATTTTTTCCAGAAAGGCACAAAACAACAGCTTCCCTGCCTCTCTAAAACAAACACCTGCATCCCTAATCCCATGCAGGAATCCCACCTAATGCAACGGGAATATCACAGCAAGGAGATGGGCACTTATACACACTGCAGGAGCTGGAATCCTCCTAACACACCACCAAAAGTTTTCACAAAGCAGCATTATCTTCTCCTTTCTGCTGGTTATTCAACGGTTTGAATGCATTTAAATATTTAAGCTTGCCTAGTTTTCCCTCCCTTGCCAGTTGCACACCAACATTTGTTTCCTTTCATTATTAAAAGAAAACAAAACTGTAACCCAAAGTTGCATGCTTCCAATTAATATGAATGCTTTCATGAAAATGCAAAAGGAGGAAGAAATCCAGCACAGTTTTTTATTGCATTGAAACATCCACCTCCGGGACTGGAAACTCACACGCAACAGGATTACATGAACTGGTAAGAACTGGTGAAGGAAGCCTGGAGCTGCACGTGCACAGACAGGTCAACTGCCCTGGAACCAGAAGGGTTTCCCAGCACACTGCTCCATGGCTTTCTGTTCTGATTTATCTCTGTTTACTGAGCTGTCCAAAACCAGAGCCTCACAATGTTAAAAGCTGTGTGGAAACAGAACAAAACAACCCCAAATTGTGACTATCTAAGGATTAAACAAGTCATTCCCTCAGTCTCATTTCCAGGGCTTTTCCCCTTATAGCTGATGGCAAAGTCCAACCAAAGTTTTTCGTTGGCTGGGTTGCTTTATAAGGTCACTCCCCTTCAGATGCCCTTGTGTTCCCTAAGGGCTGAGCTCATGGTGCAGCTTTTCCTTTAGTCATGGTGTGGCTGGGGACTCTTCTTGCAGCCATCTCCTTTTATAAAACTTAGAGGATCATCCATCATACCATCTGGCTGTGTGGGGGAAATTGGTCAAAGAGTTACAATGGAGACACACACACACTTGTGCGTGTGAACATGACATAGGAGACAAGTCTTGTTCTTTTAGGCAACAGACCAAGACCCATGAGATCCATACGCAGAGATTCAGTAATGCAGGAGGACAATGTGACAATTCTGATCAGTATGGAGCAAGTCTCCATATGGGATCATGGCATGGATCCAATCCTTCAGTTCTTGCCCAAATGACTTTCAGATATTGTTTGCAACTATGCCCTTACAAGGATGACTCCCCCTTGCTTGTTTGGTGGTGTTTTTTTTTTTTATTTTTTAAAACTCTTGAAAGGACTTGGACACATCTTCAGCCCTGAGCCTTCAAGTATTCCCACTGCTCTCAGTGGTGAAACTACAGAAAACATCTTCACTGGAGGAAGGGCACGACCAGCTCTTGGTGCAACATCTAACACAGGAAGGGCTTTGCCACATCTGGAACCCTGAGGAGTTTCTACAATTCAACTAATTAACGGGATAAACAGTTTTGTGAATAACCACAAACACCACACAAGATGTAAGTACCCAAAGGGTGGAATCAGACTGAATCAGGTGCCAGCTTTCTCTCTCATAAGTATTGGATTATGTTCAGCCTAGAAAATTGCTGAGAGACAACTCCAACTCTCTCAGCCTGGCCTCACAGCAGAGGGGTTCTAGCCCTCTGATCATCTTTGTAGCCCTCCTCTGGACTCCAACAGGCCCATGTCCTTCTTGTGTTGGGGTCTCCAGGGATGGATGCAGTATTCCAGCTGAGGTCTCACAAGAGCAGAGTGGGAGAACCACATCCCTTGACCAGCTGGCCATGCTTCTTTTGATGCATCCCAGGATGCAGTTGGCTTTCTGGGCTGCACACACACATTGGCTTCACATTTCCCACTCACTACTTCATATCTCTGGAAGGATTGCAGAGCTCTGTTCCCTTTTGACAGTTTCAGCTCTGACTCAATGAGGTGGGTGAATTGACCTTGGCATGCCAGACCTGAAAAAGGTCAGGCTGGGAAAGGGACTGTGAGGAGTCCCCCCTGCTTCTTGCAAAGCAAGTCAATGCTGT